>NC_040016.1:11631006-11931006 GCF_000972845.2 Larimichthys crocea
ACAACATTTTGTTGATTAAAGGATTAATATTTTAGACTATTAACTTTCAGAAAATAATACTGTCAGTTTCCCAGAACCCAACGTGGGTTCTCAAAATTCATTCAAACAGTCATCATGGAGTTCATAATGATAGAAAAGAGATAAAAGCTACACTTAAGAAGTGTGCTTTTTGATTTAAATTGAATAACAAAATGATTTCTCTATCATTTAATTAAATTAGTTAGACTAATCGAGTCTGAGATGAGGAACAATGGTCACATGAGTTGCATGCAAGCTCTACAATATGTTGAAATGAGAGCAATGCAATCACCAAAATCCAGCTAACCAGTTTCTTTAATAAAACAAATCTTTATTTTCACCACTCCTATTGTCAAATTTGTCAGTAGGTGTGATGAGCTTGTTACGGTTCCCACAGTTTTTTCCCTGGACTAAAAACAATATTATTAGACTGTCACTTGATGCCTGATTGTACTACAGTAGATATTTGATCACACATTTCGACTCAAACTTGTACTGTGTGTGACCTGATCCGAGCTTTGTCTTTACTGCTGCTAAGAAGGAAAAAAAATGCTTGCACAAACACTGCTGTTGTCATGAGACACGTTGTAATTAAGCATCCATTTGCTAATTTGCACTTGGAGACGTAGTAGCTTTGGGTTCTCTGGGAGTTTGGGATGAGGAACAGTAGACAGAGGAGGAGAGGAAGAATACTGTAGCTGATGAGATAAACTAATGTGTGAGGACTGAAATTGGATATGAGAAAGATATATAGGTTATTGTCCAGTTTTATAGTCTTAAGCATCTTCAGTCTCAAGCAACCAGTTTTTTTTTTCTTTCTATTTCACCAGCAGTTTGCAACAGACCGCTGAAATGTTGACATATCATTTTATCTATTTTATGCCAATAAATAATTCTGGCATTCACATTAACTTGCTGTTAACGAATTGAAATAAGTTCCATATGAGTCATTGGTTTCAAGACTCACAGCTGACGCTCGGCTGTTTTTGTGTATATGAACAAGACTGTCACCGCATTGCATATTTTTAGACATTTTTACAGATAAACTAAACCTCAGATGGATGGATGGATGGATGGACGATAGATAGATAGATAGATAGATAGATAGATAGATAGATAGATAGATCAAAGCCACTCGCCCCACATGAACTCCACAGCATTGGTCACTCTCTCACACACACACACACACACACACACACACACACACTGTAGATGCTGTAATCCCAGCTGTCCATATGGGAAAATATTGATTCACACATTCTCATATCGCTGTCACTGTCTCGCGGTGCTTTCACGATGACATGTGTGCTCTCATTGCCCTCTTCTGTGTCTTCGAGGCTTCACCTAATTTATCATCATGAATTTTAACATGATGCGTGCGCCGTTGGTAAACCGCATGAAAAGAGAGCTGCGCTGTGAGATACATACTGTCGTGGTCCAGGACTTTGATTTGTAAATGAGTTCAGTTTGTTTGTTAAATCTTAGTAGTAATTGCTTGTGTAATTCAAGCAGTTCAACTAGTCAAGACTAACTAACTACACGATAAAGAGTGTGATATAATTAAAGCCTAATGCACTCAAAATGGATTCTTGCTACAATGGCAAACATTATTCATAATATTCTTTCTTTTTTTTTGTTTCAAACATACTCAATCAATCAGGCAGAGTCAGGCCCCTTGGACCTGTTGCAAACAGTTACAAGCATCCATTAGTCTATCGATTTCACCTGATGCAAGCACTACCTTCAAGCCCAACATGCCTCCAAGGCCCAAAAAAAGCTTTCTCTTTTTAGCCTAATCCATTTTCTGTGTGTGTGTGTGTGTCTGTTTGAAAAAGAGAGACAGAGTAGACAGAGTAGATATGTGTGGACATACACAGCAGTCCCATATCTTCTTTTTCGTACACTGATTCTGAAAAACAACGTCATATATTCATATCAACAAAGCTTGGGACTAGCCCATTCACAAACAATTGTACAACTGTATATTTTTCATCTACTCTACTAAAGTCATGTGTAGGTCAAACCTCTTAACTCCTCTGCTCTTCTCTATAAACAACCTGACAAGCATGAGTGCTTTCCAACAGTGTTTAGTCCTGCATAGTCACAGTGTTTATACTCCTACACGCTGACTGCACAAGTAATTCTTAAAACTGGCCTGCCTCATATTTATAGTTTTATATTTGTTATATTTGTTCCCTTTTAAAGGCAACTTTGTTACCCATTGTTGTATCATATGCCAAATATCTGTCTTTAGTTAAATAAATGTTTTATTTTTTAACAGTAAATCAAACAGTGTATTATGAACGGAGTGTCGGTACTGCTGATCCAGCTCTGAATCAACACCAAATTTCTGCAACTATTTGCACATTTGAGTCATCTTTGTATCATGCAGCTATTTTGTTTGGTGGACCAGTTTTATGGAGGAGAGATCTGAGAGGAGAGTACTCTGCTGTGGATATTTAGGACAGATTTTACTTCTGCGTTGTGATCTGAATTTGTTTTTGTTAACTGGCCCCATGCTCTTCATTTCTGTCAGATAAGCTGCCAGCTTGCAGGGTTATATCTGTCCACAGGACTCATAAACTGATCTAATGTTCATGCATAAATATCACTAACCCTCCTCCTTCCTAACCCTTTAACTCTTGCCCCAACACCCTGTTTCATACAAAAAAGCACCAAACTCGTAGTGTTTATGTGACATTTAGTCAAACTAAAAGAAAATGAAATGTAAGATGTCAATTTTCATGAAAGAGTGTTGTTACAGACGTGAACACACAACCCCTAATAACAACAGTGATGGGTGAGCTGCTCTCTCGCCCCCGAATCTACAGTCTTAACCAAAAACTCTCAGCCTCCAGATCACAGTTAGGAAAACCTGAGCAAGCTAGACTCTGATCATGTGTGTCACACCCTCATTTGACAAAAAATCAAACAACGAGACACTCCATTTGGAAACAACATCACAACTCTACAAAGGCCAGGAGGCCTCATGAGTAGTTATATCAGGGTGACAGACGCGATAAGAGTGAGGACATTTTTTCCCCTGTTAGTTTGAGGACAGCTTGTCCTGAAGACGACCCCAAAATGTGGTATAGCTGTGAAGATTAGCTGGATCTGAATATAATATTTCAGCATAAATCAATTAACTTCACACACTGAATTCCTGGATAATGCTCCTCTGTAATCTTCTCTCTGAGCATAAGGAGCTTTCCGTCAACACATTAATTTTGCCCTCCGTCGGGTCCAGCTACAGTGACAGGAGGGAAAGAACATTAATACAGTTTTTCCTCCCCCCCCATTTTTATCCTGGCAATCCATTCTTTCAATCCTTGTTACATAACCTGTTAAAGGTTATGTAACATCATACTTCAAATTACAATGACTGTTTTAAGTTCCTGTCTTAGCGAAATCATAGCAGAAGTTATCAGCGCTTAACAGCAGTCATGAATTCTCAAATAAACAATCTGCTAGTCAGAGTGCATTTCAGACAGCATGCACAGCTCTGAGATACAGACTGATGGAGTCACATTTGATGTCCTCCTACAGCACTCCACATAACTAGACAGCCTCATCATCTTCCCACTGCTATTTCACTTTTTTTGGATGTGAACCAAAGTTTGGTGGTCATTAAAATCCGATTCTGTGCAGCCTCTCTGGGGAAGCAGGTGTGATTCCAAGAAGAAAGAAAACAACCACACTCCATATGGCGCACTCGTGTCATCACAGGTGGACGTGTGCTGGGTCACTTGTACTTAGTTGGGGAGGGTGGAGAGGTGCCACCCGACCATCTGGGCTCAATCCTGTCCCCCTGGATAGTGCATACACAGGTCTGTGTGTGTCCAGCTCTCACCATTACTGGCTGCAAGGCAACCTTTACCCCAATGGTTGAAGATTATTTTTTGCAGTTTAGTGCAAAAATAAAGACGTATGAAATGAAACAAGCCAGCCCATGTAGAAATAACTAAATGTAATCAGGAGCAAGAGGACATATAGGTTGCCACCAGACCACATCACACGTGAGACGGTAGGCAGCAGCTGCAGGTGCGGGTTGATGTGATCTTTCCTTTTACCTTACGCACAGGTGTGCGATCACCACATGAGCAGAGGAAGGTGCAGCTGATTCTGACACATTCAGAAATAAATGTTACAGGGTTTATTGGGTTTTGTATGGTATAGGTCTGGGGCAATAAGAAAGAACCACTCTAAATTTGGTATTCATCTACTCATATGTTAGTAGTGACTTAAAGTCCAAGGCTGGAAGAATAACTAAATCATGTTGTAGATGATGTTCAGTAACAATGACACTCGTATGCAACCATGCAAACAAAGTGCAAATAACACACATGCATTGCATGCTAAACACATACAGTTGCAGCTCTAACCCTAACACTGTCATTTTAATGAGCAGTGAACAGTCCTGGCTGCAATAACAACCAATTTGCCAAAGTTTAAGCTGCTTCCAAACCTAGATTCAGTTAAGATGCTTTTATTTTTATATTTTCTGCGGTACATAGTGCATGAACTGTGATTACATAAATTGAACTTTTAGGTGACTGGGTAATAGCTGAGTCAGCATCCAGCAGTGGCCATGTCTGAGTCAAAATAGACATACAGTAAGTGACAGGCACGTCAATTTTCTCCAGCAATCCCAGCATCGAGAATCAAACTCTACAGCTATGACAGCATGGCCAGATAGGGGTGGGGGGGTAAAATGAGCTGTGGGCGACTATTACCCATACCCGTCAGTTACACCACACACGGGAGACTGCACATGGCAGCTTCATTATATTTTGCCTCAAACTCTGGAAACCAACAAGAGCTAGTGTGCTGGAGAGCTCAACGTGGCCCCATGCTTGCTGTTTGTCAATTGTTTGTGTGGTAATTTGATTAAAACACTTAAAATCTCTTGTAATAAAGAATATATTTGACAAATGCCACCCTTTAAAGCTAGGACAGCTTGACTTACCCACATTCAAGGGTCAGTTTACTTAAATCACATAAAGAAATATATATTGTAGTATCTATTTATGCAAGCTTAACTTATTTTTTCTAGGCTTTGGGGTATTCCCTGCAGAGATGTCTGCAGCTGCAATAAAAGTAGACTGAGCTAAATTTGTATTTCACAAGCATTGCACCTTTCCAGAAAAACAAGTCCCGGTATTGAGGTGCTGAGGACCCTTAAGGGTCTGGGGCCAGGAGTACAGTTGCCTACTTTGTCCCAACAGCAGCACTAAACTATGTGTGCAACTTACGTTCCCAGCACTTCTTTGAAGTCATAATGTTCTTTGATGTCTGATGTCTTCTTTTTCCATCCATTTCCATCCTCTCCAAGAGGCATCCTACAATGCTGATCGGATTCGCCACACTACAGCTACGGGGCAAAGAGAACAGAATTTTTAAAAAGCGGTGAATAGACTCAGAGTGCATGTACAATTAAGTGTTGACCCGTCGCATGTGTAATCAAATCTAGATCAGGAGAATTGTACTGAAATGAACAAATAGTGAATGAACATTGATTGGACCTGGTCACTTTTAATGAAAATAGACAATAAAATCCCTCAAAGACAACATGATTTTGTAGCATTTGGTTGTTAGTTTGCAACCATTTTCTGACGCTGTCTCTTACAAATATCCTTCCAGCACACAGTGGTGAAATGATATGATTGAATTAAGAAATGTATGTATGTCCACTGTAGCTTGGCTGACTGATGTGTTTGTTACATGAAGCCATTAAATAAACCAAATCTACATAATTCTGATGAGGTGTTCTGGTTATTGCAGCTCTACCACTGAGTTTGATTGGACTGGATGACAAGTTTCTGCTTATATGCATGACAGATCAATAGTAAAAGAAAACATTGAAACATTAAAGCTGTAAGCCTGTTTCTAATTTACAGTTTTTGCTCTTCTATTCTTTATTTCATAAGACTGGATAAGCTAGAGAAAAGGGCAGAGCAAACTGAGCGTTAACAGCAAGACAGAGAATAGATCAAGATATAAATAAACTTGCACACTGACAAGAAGATATGACTACTACCCGAAAATGCGATAACAGCGGCACATTTCTTCTTCTGACATCCGGCCATGGAACAATAAATAGCAACAAAAAGCCGCTTGAAACTAGGGCAAACAGTGCAGCAGAGACAGTCACAAGAAAGGGACCATGTACAGTCCCAAAAAAACAACAAACGCATGGTCAGTAGGGGCAGATACCAGCTGGGGGACCTGTGCTATATTTAACATCTGAGGCTTTAAGCAATTATGTTGCCCTGTTACCAATAACAATACTAATAATAATCTGCAAACACAAGGAGCTCTGCTCAAATGGAAACTGTATTCCACTGAGAAACATTTCATAACCTGCTCTGCGTTAAGGCTTGCACAGTGGCGTAAATGACAAGCAGGAGGTTGAATGGAAATGTGGAAAAAAAAAAAAACATTTTGCAGGGAATGTCTGCAATAATGAAACGAATCCGACCATCGCCTTGGCTTAACATGCATGCATGCATAGTCTATAGAAAGAAAGGGCGATGTGGGTGTGCGAGCCGTGCTGCAGCGCTCAAGGGTATGGCAGTCAAAGGAAGGCAGCATCTTTGGGTTAAATCAGGAGGCTGCAGACATGCGACATGGAGGCGCACTGAAAGCTTTACAAGTTTGACTGTCGTAAGGAAAAACTACAGGGTTGATGATGCATATAGGTGAATATATAAATGTGGTGGGAGGTGGGGTACAAAAAAAAAAAAAAAGACACATACCTAAATGGCGATCTGTAGCTGTGATGTGTTCTCCTTCCCTCTGGGAGCGATGTGGTTGCTGTGCTTGTGCGCAGCGCTGGGTCCGTTCAGACTTCTCCTGACGTCAAGAAAACCAGACGTCTGTGGACGTAGTGCAGCATAAAATCACTCACTGTTCTCTTAACAACGTGATCTGCGACTCACCTCATGATAGTCGAGCACACCCGTCTGTTATATGTGAACAGCTTTTCGGTACATCTGCTTGTTATTTTCTGCAAGCTTCCCACAGCGCACTTTGGTAACGCTGCAGACAATTTTAGAGGCTTTTTTTTTTCTAAACAAGCACCACGTGTCACTGTGAATAACTGACAAGACAGTCGACCTGCATGAAATGAAAGTCTTTAGGTTTGGTACTGAAAATGTGCCGCAGAATGAAGTAGGACCTGTGCGTTTTAAACCAACAGGCCTAATGTACACAGGGAGTTAAAGCTCTAATTTTCCACTAATCTTGAGGCAACGCCCTGCTTCTGCTTCTCTTTCTCTCTCACAGCATCATCACTGTCAACCCCATGGGGGCCCCTTCTCAAAGTCCACCTGGGCACACTGGTCTGGGTCTATTACAGGTGTGTGAGGGGTGGGGCCCAGTCAGCCTCATGACAGTAACAGGGTATGGACACAAAACAACATACACCACCAACATCAAGGACAAAAAGTGTATTCACCATCTCTCTGAGAGTCTTACCAAAAGTTTAGCAGTATGTTTGGCCCACTCCTTCCATAAGGACCCATTTTATTCTCCATATATATAACATGGTGTTATCAGAGGGAATTAACCTTATTTTAATGTGACTCGTGTGAATTTTCTGTCTCTTTTTTATTTATTCACTTATTAACCTGAACATACCACAAGTTAAAGGACTGTAACATAACGTTGTAAACACAGACCACCTCATCACTAAACCATCCAAACCCCCATCCCACTGAATCCAAATTAAGTCGCTTGCACTTGATCTTATAGTCCTTTGGGAGGAGACCTACTGCAGTTATGAATGAGCATGTTTTTGTATGACACTAGAACTCAACCCGGACTGTAGACTTCAGATTAATGGACTGTATATATCACTTCAGAAATGATCTGTATTATGTTTCGATGCCTAAACAGCATGCACAGATACTGTAAGTAACACAGCTGTTGAATCATTATTTTTGGATCATGGTCAAACCCACAAATTGTTCTAAAAATAAAAATGTCATCATCAGACTGTGAGCCACAACATCTGAGCTCTAACCACTGGCTTTGACCCCATTTGTGCGCAGAGACTCAGATACTGTAGGGCTGCCCCCAGCTGCAGACACAAACCTGTACTCAACTAAATTATTTCGTCCGCTGCCAATGATGAATAGACCATATTACTTTTTTTTTATTTGTAAATCTCTGCAGAGCAATATCCGTGCCTATTTTAAAACTCTACCAAACACATTTCCATTTAATCTTAACTTTGTATCTTATACATTTCCTCTTGTGAACTACATTTATCATAGTTGTCATTGTTTGTAGCTTGTGTTTGTAATTTGATTTGTAAACTTGTTGTCAGATAAGAATAATGCCATATATGTTTCAGGCAATGGTTTCAGATAGTGACTATACGCTTAATCCATAAAACTGGTAAGAGCATCAGATTCATCATGAATCATAATTTTCTTTTTTTGACTACATGTTCATCTCACAGCCGCCAGTTTTTTCTCTTAATACTTTGCAATCTTGTTTTTTAAGTGTGAGAAATAATAAATGTTATAAATTGTAAATACATGTTAAATAGGTGTTAGGGAAATAAATTGTTCAGGGTTTAATATACAACTAAATTCTCTCAGCAAACTTGAATTCAGGAGATCTGCCTACTAATATTACAATAAAACATGTATTTATATTGTTTGTTGAGACTGCTGTCTCAACCCTGCTCCACAAACAGACTTAAGACTCTTTTGTCCCTCTGGCCATCAGACTGTACGACAGCTCTCATGGCAGGAGGCACACTAGACAGTAGACAGTGGACAAATCTGCCAGTCTTTGCACGACTTCCTGGACTCTCTGTCATTGTCATTTCTGACTACCTCTGCTACATGCGGTGACTGTGACTTTTCATTCATCTGTTTACAGCCATTTGTAGTTCTATCTCATATTTTTGTAAAGCATTTCTATTTCTATTTTCTATATAGTTTTCTACTTGTATAGATGTTTAGCACATGTTGACTTCTTAACACAGTTATATATTTATTTTATATGCAAATGTTTAATTCCTCTGTACATATTCAAATCCTATGCAAATGTTTAATTTCTCTGCAAATGTTTAATTTAGCTAGAAATGTTTGATTTCTCTGTTCATATTTGAATTTAGATCTATGTCATGTTAATTTTAATGTATGGAAACTGTGTTAAAGGTTAATTCTAGCACATGTTTAATGTATGTTTGCTATCTATCTATCTATCTATCTATCTATCTATCTATCTATCCATCCATCCATCTATTATCTGTCCGTTCATCTATCTATCTATCTATCTATCTATCTATCTATCTATCTATCTATCTATCTATCTATCTATCTATCTATCTATCTATCTATTATCTGTCCATCTATCTATCTATCTATCTATCTATCTATCTATCTATCCATCCATCCATCTATCCATCTATCTATCTATCTAGTCTCCTGTGTGCAGTACCTCTCCTCGCCTGAAGGGGGCAGCACTCCTCCGGGTGGCGCCTTCCTGATCTACACACAAACACCCCTCACTTCCGGGCTGGAGTTTTCAAACAGCAGCTAGCCAGCTAGCCGTTAAACGTTTTTTTTGCTCAGGGAACTACGGCAAACTTTGCTGAGTTTGGGGTGAGATTAGTTTGTTTTAATCATCTCATTTCTTCGTTTATATACCCCTGCTTGTTTGTGCGTGTGTGTTTTTTTCCGGTGACTTAAATATAAACACGTCGCTCGGTTGTTGTTGGTAGGAAAGCGGCATCAGAGCTAGGCTAGCATGCTAACAGCCTCCGCTGGCTTTGTCTCGTACCGGCTGAGTTCACAAACACTCTCTGTAACTAACCAGGTGAAAACCCGCGATAACTTTAAAGGTCTTTTTCTTCTTCTTCTTTGTAGCTGGCGGGCTAGCCTGTTGTTAAAACCAAGCAGCGATGTCAGCGAGCTCCAAGCGGCGGAGAGCCACCTCACCCTGCAGCAGCGTGAGCGGAGGCGGAGACCTCGACGAGACCTGCTCCTCCACCCCTGGAAGCGGCAGGAAGCGGAGACGGATCTCCAATGTCCCTCCTGTAGACACGGTGAGTGCACCGAAGCGATGCTGCCGTGTAATGAATGTGCTTTAGATATCAGGAATATTAGATTAGATATACTTTATTCATCCCAGCACGGGGGAATTTACTTGTTACAGCAGCAGAGGAAAGTGTAGCATACACTACAGAATTAGAAAAAAAGTAGAGAAGGCAAAAAACAAAACAATAAACAGACAGAAATATCTATAACCTACACAATAAACACGAAAAACAACCAACCTTCAAAAACAGACAAGTACTGAAGATAAAAGTGGCATGATGTATAAAAAGAGTATTGTAATGTAAAGTGACCACAGTGTAAGAGAATATTCAAGTCAAGTCAACTTTATTATAATAATAATAATAATACATTTTATTTCATAGGTGCCTTTCTGTCACCCAAGGACACCGTATAATAAATGAGAGTTGACAGCAAATAACAGAAACAAACAAAAAAGAACCATAATAATATAACAAATTACAAGAATACAACAAGAATACAACATTCAAAACAGGTTACTGTGTGTATATATATTAAAGGTATATAAAAGATCGAATTTACAGTTAACTAATGTGCAACAACTTCAAAAAGTGTTTATATTATTATTTTATTTGTGTCAAATTACAGAAGGGGGTGAAGATGATGGTGTGTATGCCATATGTACAGGACATACAGGGAATTCAAATGGTGTTTGCCTCATATCCCCTGGTGCAAACAGAAATATACATGAAATATAAAGTAAATATATACAAGTTTTCAAAGATATGGCAAATCTAAAAGATATAAAGATATAAACAGTATAAATATGGCAATATCAACAACTGACTGTACATAGTGCAGTTTGGGTTTGTAAAAGAGTTTTTAAAGTTTGTAAAGTGCCATGTGAATGTGAATAACATTACTTGTCACCATCAGATTGCTGTATGCCATGAGCTGTTCAATGCTGTCAGGGACCACAAGGACGAACAAGGGAGGCAACTTTGTGAATTTTTCCTAAGGGTACCAAAGAGAAGGTATTGTAACATACATGACATTTACATGACTGAGTCTTGACAGTCCTGCTGTGCAGCTCATTCAGACCTTTAGGAGGTTGCAGCGATGTCTGATCTTTCTTTTGTTCCTTTTTTCAGGAATCAGCCTGATTACTATGAAGTGGTGTCCCAGCCAATTGACATGACAAAAATTCAGTATAAACTGAAGTCAGAAGATTACACTGACGTGGAGCAGTTCACTGCAGATTTCCAGCTCATGTTCAACAATGCCAAATCGTTCTACAAGGTAAGGAGAAAACATACCGGTGCAGTAGTCCTGTCATTGTAGTTAAGCTTAAAGTTTTGATCTCCATGTTTCTTTGCCATGTTCAACAATTCAGAGTGACAGCGAGGAGTATCAAGCCGCATGCAGGTTGTGGGGGGTATATTTGCAAACGAGGACTGAGTTTGTGCAACCTGGGGACGGAGATGAGGATGATGAAGACGGTGATGACATGATGGATAATCCAGGAATGTCGACTGAAGATGAGGTAAGTTAATTTCCCCATTTAAAGCTTGCCTGCTCATATGACTCACTTATACATGTGTAACGTCTTTAAAAAAATCTTTTTTTCTGAATTAAGCATATTTTCAGTATTTTTAAATGGTGAAAGTGGTTCTGTATTGACTTGATTGGTGTGACTTTCAAGGATATTTGTCTTTGTTGTAATAAATAGCAAGCATCATCATGCTACAGGGGAACTAACTTATGCAAATGTTGCTTTTAGACCCCTACTGGCAGTTTGAAAGAGGTGTTGGAGCAACTCTTGGAGGCTGTTGTGTCACACACTGATCCCTCAGGGCGTCTGGTCAGCGAACTGTTCCAGAAACTGCCTTCCAAAGTGGTAAGTCGTTGGAGAGTGTTTGGCTTTCAGATGGCGCCCGTGTAATCTTTGCACGTTCTTGACGTTTACATGCTTTTCCGTCTTTCCTAGCATTACCCAGACTACTATGCCATCATAAAGGAGCCAATAGATCTGAGAACGATTGCTCAAAGAATACAGGTATTTAATTCACGTGCAGACCAGTTGTTCTTCTTAAAATTCCAAGATTTCATAACTTTGTGGTGTGTTAGTACAATCAGCACTATCTTGTGTTATTTGCATAGATTGCATACTATAAGAGTGTCAGTGCTATGGCTAAGGACGTGGACCTGATGGCCAAAAATGCCAAAACATACAATGAACCAGGATCTCAGGTTTTCAAGGTAACCTCTTTTTCTTGATTTTATTTTATTTATTTTTTATATATAAAATGTAACATCCCAAATATTAACGATTTATTCTCCTGTTGTCTAGGATGCTAACACCATAAAGAAAGTCTTCATTCAGCGGAAGACTGAACTTGAACACGGTGAACCCACTAAATCGAGTCTTCGCATTAGGTATTTAACAACAACTCCTTTGGCTTTTGGTGCATTATTTTTGCCTCAAATAAAAATCAACAAATTACTCCCTGACAGAAAACAGTTTCTTTCAAAATCCACATGGTGTATGTCTTGTGTCTTTTCTGTTACTATTTAGAAATCGCAGGTCTGGCCAAGGGGATCGACTCTCTGGCGTCAGCGTAGCTCTTCAGTATGGCTCAGAGAGCGAGGATGACCCCGTGCTCTCTGGTAAGTATCGGCGCTTTAGGCAGCAGAGAAATTTACCATGTGTCTATGTTTCGGGGGGGGTAAAATAACCATTTATTTAAATGCTTGCAGGCTCTGTGTGCTATGACGAAGGAGAATCAGAGGCTGAGAGTCAGAGTTCCAGTATGGAAATGAGCAACCCCATCTTCCAGCTGTACGAGGCTGTACGGGGTGCCAGGAACAACCAGGGCCAGGTCTTCTCTGAGCCTTTCCAGCACCTGCCGTCCCGCAGGGAATATCCAGACTATTATCAGCAGATAAAACAGCCCATCTCTCTGCAGCAGATCAGGTAAGCGATTATCAATCTGTAGATTTGTTTGTATCACTGATTGAGAGGAAGAATGACAGATTGATAAAACGTTAATGATATGTTTTACTGGTTGAACATTTTAATTACACATGGTATGGTATATTCACCTTTTTGCCATCAAATGGCAGTTTCAAAGGGAAGTTCAAGCCCTTGACAATCTGTTTATTTTCAAGGGCAAAGATGAAGAACGGCGAGTATGAAAGCGTAGAACAGATGGACACCGACCTCAGTCTGATGTGTGAGAATGCAAAGCGCTACAACATGCCTAACTCAAGTATTTACAAACGGGCCTTTAGGCTTCAGCAGATCATGCAGGTAAGGACATCTGCTTCTTTTATTTCTGGTCACGCTGCAGGATGTTTTCATGCTAGTTAGGCCAAAAATGAGAGAAATTAGCTGCAATTTGAAACAGACCATGAAGCATCTTGGGGAAAAAAATAACCCAATGAGTCTAATTGTCGACTGAGGTATCCATCTGTCTGTTTTCATACAGGCGAAAAAGAGGGAACTTATGAGGAGAGAAGACGAGGATGGAGACAGCATTCTGTCAACTGATGCAGGGAGCATCAAGAAGAAAAGGTATACCTGTATTTCTTGAATTTTACTGTCTATCATTGCTATTTCTCTAGAATCTGTAGTTTGCTTCAGTAGTTTGCTACTCCCGAAGCATTGTTTGGTGTGTCAGTTTGCCATCCAAACTCACCCATATTCTATTCTGATTCTTTTTAAGCCACAAGAAAAATGTCAAAAAGAACCGAATGAAAGCGCTCTACGCTGCAGTGACTGAGGCGAGAGAGGCAGGCACCAGTCGCCGTCTTTGTGACCTGTTTATGGTCAAACCATCCAAGAAAGACTACCCGGACTATTATAAGGTGATCCTCGAACCGGTGGACCTGAAGACCATTGAGCACAATGTACGCAACGAACGCTACGCCACAGAGGAAGCTCTGATGGAAGACATGAGGCTGATGTTCCGTAACGCCCGGCATTACAATGAGGAGGGATCTCAGGTAAACAGCGAATGAAGGTTTCAAACATGCAACATTGATCTTCATGTCAAACCAGTCATGCGCTTTATTTTTCAATTTCCTCTGGGGTTAATGTAGGTGTATAATGATGCTGATATTCTGGAGAAGATACTGAAGGACAAGCGCAAAGAGTTGGGCCCTTCACCTGAAGAAGAAGAAATGGGATCTCCAAAACTGAAACTAAGTAAGTTTAAAAATATTTGTGTTTTTTTTAAGCAGCTTTCAGCCTCCCAGTTTTTTATCCAGTAAAATGGCAAGAAGTGATCGCAATCTGAATTCTGGTTTATTAAATAAAGCGCTTTCATGTTGCTGTTGATCCGACTTTTTCTTGGCCTTTTTAATTTTGGTTTTACGATTCTGTGTAATCTTTTTATTTCTAAGTGTAATGTTGGTTTGTTTTTTAATCCAGGAAAGAGCGGCGTTTCTCCAAAGAAGTCTAAATACC
The DNA here is from genome assembly GCF_000972845.2 of Larimichthys crocea. Classification (NCBI taxonomy): domain Eukaryota; kingdom Metazoa; phylum Chordata; class Actinopteri; family Sciaenidae; genus Larimichthys; species Larimichthys crocea. Next base: position 11,645,527 of record NC_040016.1, read on the forward strand.
TCACCCCTCTGCAGCAGAGGTTAAACGAGCTGTACGATGCTGTGCGAAACTTTACTGATCGCCGAGGTCGACGTCTAAGCACAATCTTCCTCCGCCTGCCATCTCGGGCTGAGTTGCCCGACTACTATGCTACTATCAAGAGACCCATCGATATGGAGCGCCTGCGAAGCCATATGGCGGCCGGCCGCTATCAAGACGTCGAAGCCCTGGTGGAAGATTTTGCTCTCATGTTCAACAATGCCTGCATGTACAATGAACCCGAGTCTCTGATCTATCGGGATGCTCTCGTGTTGCACCGCGTGCTGTTGGAAACACGCAAGCAGCAGGAGGGAGGCGAGGACTCAGGGGCTCCTGCTGTGGGACCTCTGGTACGAGAGCTGATCAGAAACCTGTTTGTGTCCGTGCTGGGCCACCAGGATGAAGAGGGCCGTTGCTACAGTGACTCACTGGCTGAGATTCCCGCTATAGATCCGGCCGCTCCTGAGAAACCACCACTCAACTTCGATATCATCAGGATGAACGTGGACCGTGGACGCTACCGGAGGCTGGACGTCTTCCAGGAACACATGTTCGAAGTGCTAGAGAAAGCAAGGAGACTACATAGGTATGGTACATTATTTTGAAAAGGCTATCAGTGAAAATAAACGGTTTGCTCTGTTTATTCAGTCAGATAATTTATCCTGAACCTTGACTTTGTTTTCAAACATAATTAGGATAATATGATGTGTTGTTACTCATGTCCAGTTGCTTGTTTAGCATTTAATTTTAGAGGCATTTAGTGTAAAATATTTTTGTTGCACAATAATTAAATTTTTAGTACACTGTTTAGGGTTTAACACCAATTTCATTCTTACAGTCCAACACGCTTCTTCTGCTAAAAGGTGTAATATTCTCTATACTGTGTTTCACTGGTTCTGAAACTGCGGTACGCAACTTCCCTCTAGTGGTATGTGGAGGAATCCTTGAAATATTTTTTTAGAAATTCAAAAAATTATTTAGAAACACATTATGGTGTCCAGAATTTCAGTAGGAATTAGTAGACTGTAATTTAAAATAGGTTTTCCATTTCCTGTAATTTATTGTCTCAATAACAGCCTGCTAAATAGTCACATTCATCCAGGTAGCGTATGTATACATACAGGATTAGTTATGAGCTAAAATGTGATGGCAAGATAGTAAGCGGATGTAAAATGAATGGTTTAAAAACAACCTGCAGTCGTGGCTCAAAACTGGAAGTATTACACAGTGTGGATCAGAATAAACTAGCTCTGGTTCTTGAAACTGTCTGTGCTGCTGTATTTTAACATCTGTCTTAATGGTGGTACTCAGAGCGCCAATAACTTTGATAAACACTGGCCTATTTAATGCTTTCTGAGTGTGGAACCACTTTACAGAAACCAAAACAGCTTTGTTCAAAAGTGTTTACACAATGTTTTTTTCTGCTTTTCCAGGACTGACTCTGAGATATTTGAGGATTCAGTGGAACTGCAACAGTTTTTCATTAAGATCAGGGACGAGCTGTGCAAGAATGGAGAGATTCTGCTGTCGGTGTCACTCAACTACACTTTAAAACACCTGCACAGTGACGTGGACCAGGAAAAGAGGGAGAAAATTCCCAAAGAGATCGAGGAGGACAAACAAAAGACAGAGGAAGAGGACGAGGGAGACAAAGGTGTGTGTGAACTTGTGGCGTAATACACAGTACATGCGAAAATGTTGATGTGGCATGGATTTAAAAATCATTATATATTTCTCACTCGAAGAAGATGAGAAAGCCAAGGACGTGCCAGGAGGGGTGTGGCAGCCAGAGTCGGAGAAAGAGCGCAGGTATAGTCAAGACTGCAGCTTTGAAAACAGCACCTACCACGTGGGAGAGTTTGTCTACGTGGAGCCATCAGAGCCGAAGCTGAAGCCACACATCGTCTGCATTGAGCGCCTGTGGGAGGATGAAGCAGGTAACATGCTCATCATGTTTTTGGAACATCAAAAAAAGTCATTATTATTTTGTGGTATACATATAGTATACTATGGTCATATGGCACACCACAGTCAAAATGAATAGGCTGAATTAATATAATAAATATGATAGAATCAATTATGATATATCACAGAACCTTAAACTACTTGTACATAATAATTTGTTAATAATAACACTTTATAAATGGTCATTATTCACTAATATTGTGCTTGTGTGTGAAGGTGACAAGTGGCTCTATGGCTGCTGGTTCTACAGACCAAGTGAAACCTTCCACCTGGCAACTCGCAAGTTTCTGGAAAAGGAGGTCTTCAAGAGCGACTACTCAAACAAAGTGCCCATCAGTAAAGTTCTGGGCAAATGTGTGGTCATGTTTGTAAAGGTAAGACCCTCTACAGAAACTGAGCCACAGATCGAATATAGTCTTATTTCAACCAAAATTTGGATCGGTTCATCTTAATTTTTGCTGGTTTCTGTAGGATTATTTCAAAATGCAGCCCGAGGGTTACCGAGCCGAGGACGTGTACGTCTGCGAATCTCGATATGCTGCCAGAAAGAAGTCGTTCAACAAGATCAAGATATGGGACGTGCCCTTGAGCTCTGTGAAATCTGTCCCTCGGGAGGTGCCGCTGCCTGTTGTTCGTGTTGCTTCCATGTTTGCCAAGCCTGACCAGGACAAACCGACAATTTCATATTCAGGCAGTGGCGGTTTTGTGGACAAGGTGAGGCGATACTGTGTTTTCTAGAGTTTTAACATAATTTTTTTTCCCCCTATCTAAAAATAACAATAAAATTATGTCTGTGACATGAAGAATTTGTTCTGAATAAGCCCTTATAGATAAGCTGAGCTGCCAAACATCCTGTGTTTGACTTTGAGTTTTACTTTTATGGGAGCTGGGTCATTGTAGAAGCAAAGGACACAACAAAGTCAAAATTATAGGTACAGATAATGGGGTGACATCAGACTTTGGCCTGATCCCAAAAGGCCTACAGAATGAGGACACTGGCCTTCTAGTCAAATTCAGTGGGAAGGATGAGGCTGGAGTCTAGATAAAAAAAAGTATATTGTCGCCAAGCAAAGCCTCGACTACAGGGGATTAATTAGCTCACGGGGTGATAGCAGGCATGTCTTAACAAGGATCAGCCGGGTAGCAGAGGAGTAGTTAGTTCCAATATGAAAGTTTGTTTGTCACAATATAAACAAACACCTGAGTCCTTTGTGTGTGCAAATTTATCCATTTAGGAGAGAGAGGATGTCCCCATGGAGATGAGCGGAGCTGAGCCCGGCTGTTATCACTATGAACAGTTGTGCTACAACAACATTTGGTTTAAAGTGGGAGACTGTGTTTACATCCAGTCACATGGTCTGTCAAAGCCCCGGGTTGCCAGGTGGGTGAATGTATATTTGACTCTGTAGTGTAAGAAACACTCATATTTGAATGAAGTCATTTAGTTAACCATTTTTATTAACTGTTAGTAACATGTCTCCCTTGACTGGGCTGCAGGATAGAGAAGCTGTGGGTGCAGAATGGGATTGCTTTCTTCTTTGGACCCATCTTCATTCATCCTGAGGAAACAGAGCATGAACCCACAAAGATGTTCTACAAGAGAGAAGTGTTTCTGAGCCATCTGGAGGAGACCTTGCCCATGACCTGTGTCATAGGTACCGCTTGGATAACTTCCCATAATTTATGTTAAATGAATAGTTCCAACGTTGTTCCTCCGAGTTAGACATCAACAGTGTTTTTATTCTTCTTGTCTGCTCTCTAGGCAAATGCATGGTGTCTTCCTTTAAGGACTACCTATCATGCAGACCTACCGAGGTAGCTGAAGAGGATGTCCTGCTGTGCGAGAGTCGCTACATTGACACAGAGAAGCAGATGAAAAAGTTCAAGGGTCTAAAACGTTTCTCGTACTCTTCCAAAGTAGTGGAGGATGAGATTTTCTATTTCAGGTTGGTCAGTCCAGCAGAGCACAGAATCTGATACAAAAACGATACAATCTCTCGCTCAGTCTGAATTCTTTGTCGGTATCTTCTGCAGAAAATTGATAGTGCCACAGAAGGAGGCATCACCCTTTTTGGACAAGAAGATAAATGAGCTTGAGGTTAAACTGGCAGATATGGAGGATGCAGATGATGATATGGAAGATATGGATGATGAGGAGGCTCCAGCGACACCTTCTATGCCCCAGATGCAAACCCCACTTGCAAGCGATATGGACAATATGCCATACACACCTCAGGTATCCACAAACCTCCAGAGACCATAAGCTGTTTGCTGTTGATATTACAACACACAACTTGTTTGTTTTTTAACTTGGGTTTCGTTTTTTTAAGTCCACTCCCAAGGTGAAGGGCTTATCAAAGAAGGAAGGGGCCAAGAGGAAGATGAACATGAGTGGCTATATCTTGTTCAGCAGTGAAATGCGAGCGGTCATCAAAGCTCGACACCCCGACTTCTCCTTTGGGGAGCTGAGTCGACTCGTGGGCACCGAGTGGAGGAACCTCGAGGCTCCCAAGAAAGCGGAGTATGAAGGTGAGACAAAGAAATCCGTGGATTCAAGTCCACGTAAATTTTCTAACGTGAACTGAAGTAAAAGCTGAGATGATTTGCTTGTTTTCAGAACGTGCAGCGAAAATAGTGGAGCAGCAAGATCGCGAGAGGCCACCTCAGAAGCAAGCATCCCCTAGAGCAGGTACCCCCGTAGGGTCACTTATGGGGGTGGTGCCTTCGCCTAGCACTATGGGAATGATAAACCAGACCATGTCACCTGTGTCAGGTAACCCCTCTCAGAGGCAGCACGAGTGTTTGACAACAAGGCAGCAGGAAAATCAGGCTGGACTGTTTTTAAAAAATCGTAATCCTTTAACATATTTATCTTGTAACTACATTCTTCTTTTGCTGCTGTTTCACATTGTTTTATGTTTATAGTATTTTTTTTATTATCATCAGCTCCATATCTGAAATTGCATGACATTGACTGCATGATTAACTTTCATGAATAACTTTTTATTATTTTTCATTTAATGCTTGTTTTGCCTGCTAACATTCTCAGACCATGTGTATTGTCTGCCCCTTTCACACTGAACCTTAACATCACCAGGTAGCAGTGTTTTTTTGTTATACATACATTTATTTGTAAATAAGTCTCCTCTTGTTTTGCATGATCCTTTATGATGGAACAGATTGTTGATAAAAAGAGAGTTAGGGTGGGGAAGCAAACTACAGAAGACGGCCATTCTGTATTTCTATACCAAAATTTAAAAAACACATCACAGTTTGATATACAGTGGTCCCTCGTTTATCGCGGGGGATACGTTCTGAAAATAACCCGCAATAAACGAAATCCGTGAAGTGAGTTTTACAATTATTATACATGTTTTAAGGCCGTAAAACCCCTAACCACACACTTTTATACACCTTTTTACACGCATTTTGTACAGTACTCCCTTAGTTAATCAGGACGCAGAACACATGTGCGGTTCTCCCTTAGCCAATTTAGGACGCAGAACACAATGCGCATTCATACTGTACAGTACACTGTAAAAAAAAAAAAAAGCATGCAAAATTACACTAAAAAAAATCCGCGAAACAGCGAGTCCGCGAAAAGTGAACCGCGATATAGCGAGGGACAACTGTATATGGTTATCCTGGTTGCTATGTAAAACCATAAATATGTAAGAAAACTGTAGTATTGTGCAACCTTTACTCCGGGATATTGCGTCCTCTGTCTCCACTAGACTTAGACATTGGCAGATGTCTAACTAGTTCATAGGAAATTGACTTGGACACAGACAGGTGCATGTGTGAAAGGGAACACTGTGCAGTAGTAGTGCATGTTATTTTCTAGTCGGCTGCATGTCACTTATGCATGGATGTTGTTGTCCTCTCCTCGCCCTCTTTTCCCCCAAGGCATGATGGGAGCTTACGGCCCACCTTACATGCCCATGCAGGGCCCTCATGAGGGTTTGTTGAGTGTGGCCCCAATGTCACCTCACACTGCAGGGGGGCCCCACCTGCTTCCTCACCATTTCCAGCAAGGTATGCCTGGGTACCCTGGCATGCTTCATCAGGGTAAGGGCCACTGTCCTAGCCACACCTGCTCAGTCACATCCAGTCGTGTCTCTCCTGCCGGAGGGGTTTACCTGGTCCACACAGGCTGCACAGCCTGATGTACTCGCTGAGCAGCCATAGCTCTCTGGTCTCCAACAGTCTCTCTCAAAGTGTACTCGCATACTACACCTCATCCATATACACATTCACAGATATAATGCATGTGAAAACGGATAACTAACATTCGACTGATATTTTAAAAACTAACATTTCCATGAAACATTGCTGTAGATCTTAACGTAAAAGCCAAACAGGATGAATTTTTACTACAGTTACTACATGCTCAGAAACAAACTGTTGTCATTTGATAGGTATGATGGGTGCTGGGATGAATGGCATGGCAGGAAGTCCTGGATCAGGAAACTTTATGCAACAGGTGAGCCCTATTTCAGAAAATACTCCCGACTGCGTTTTGTATATGAACTATTGATTATAATATAATGATTCCTGTATGATTTATTGTTACTGGTATCCTCCATCAGTCATGTATTTCACTGATTAAGTGTTGAATTCACACACTCCACAATCCAGTAAGACTAACTGTCTTTTTCGATTGTAGCCTGGGATGTTCAGCCCAGGACCACACGCTCCTCCACCCTATCCGGGACAGGGCCAGCCCTCACACCTGCAGCCCACCACTCCCATGTTTGTGGCTCCACCACCAAAGACCCAGCGGGTGCTCCACTCAGAGGCATACCTGAAGTACATCGAGGGCTTAAATTCAGAGTCTAGTACCATCAGCAAGTGGGACCAAACGCTCAGAGGTAGTGTCTTTTCATTTGGTCACAATTTAGATTTGAATTTGTTCATCACACATTTCATAATTTAATGTCGTACTTTTCTTTTTTATTAGTTATTAAAATGCAAATTTGACCATATAGCCCGTTGCTGATGTAGAAATGTGATTACATATATCAAAAACAGTACAGGAGAGAATTAGATACGTTAAAGCATAAATATGAAACTTTTTTTTTTTTACCTACTTTTTTATTTCACATGAAATGACAAACACACATAACAGGAGACGCCATTACAATTTCAGTTCTACCATATACTCATGCCTTCATAATCTATCTTCAAATATTTCTTACTCCTTCTTAAAAGGAGGGAACATGAGCAACACGTAGCAATGAGTACACACATTTACTGACAACTGTGCTGCATTAAGTGTAAAAATACAACTAAAGTAGAGAAGAAAGAAGAAGAATTTTTTTTTTAAAAAAGGTGACTAAAGTTCTGACATTGTATTACTGGTAACTTTCTTTGATCAAACCTGAGCAGAAGTCAAGTTCCCATCTATGACATTATCTGGGACTAAACCTAATATATACAATGCTGGATCTAAAGTAAAGTCAATACCCAAAATATGTTTTATTTCCTTTTTGGATATTCTTCCAAAAATCTAAAATCTTTGGGCAATCCCAAAATATGAGTAAAGTCCCCCACCAGTCCACAACCCCTCCAACACCTCTCTGAAGTATTACTGTACTTTGAGATGAACATTTTTAATATAAACTGTGATTATCATAGCATATTGATCAGCTCAAGTGCCTCCTCTTGTTTTTGTGTGCTTTTATCCTCATCCTGCTCATAAAGGTGACATTATTTACCCTGTTTTTTTTCTTTTTTCTTTTCTTCCAATAACAGCTCAAAGGCGCGACGCTCACCTGACCAAAGAACAGGAGAGCCGGCTGCCAGCTCACTGGCTGAAGAGCAAAGGAGCCCACACCACCATGGCTGACGCACTGTGGCGCCTGCGCGACCTGATGCTGAGAGACTCTCTTAACATCTGTCAGGCGCACAACCTGTAACCTGTGACCTGTGACCGGACACTAAAACCACTATAACCAGCTCACTCACTGCTCTTATCCTCAAAAGTCACGGGAGTTTAGGAAAGATTATAGACCCATAGAAGCAATATTTTATAGTGAATCCCGATCAGTTTTTTATATTTATTAGCTAACATAATGAGCTTGATAGTTATTTGTGTGTGTGTGTGTGCGTGTGTGTGCATTTTTTTACAGACCGGATTAATTATGCTGCAAAACCATGTTTTTTTGTCTTATTGAACCTTCCAAAATAAAACTCAGACTATCCTGTTTGTGTTTGTATTTTATTTGTCCTCCAACAAGCATTACCCTGTTTTACTTATGATATTAGTAATAATAATAATAAGAAATGCGTGATGAATGTTTTTTATTTTATTATTTATTATTGTGATTATTTTGGAAGTGCTTCCTGTCTGGCGACGTCACTTCCTGTGTCGGGGCTCTTCATAGGGCCATTCTCTTTAGTGTTTGCCCTGTTCTCCAAATGTCCATCTCCTCTCCGCCCGTATTTTGACATAAAAACAACACAGCCCGAGCCTTGAAACTGGCCGTTCACAAAAGCAGACGACAGTAAATCAACGTGTACTATGGACTGAGCTAAAAAAAAACCCGAGCCAAAGCAACGACGAGGTGAGGTTTGTTTTATGCACCGACGTATCGCTGCTCGGCGCTTTGGGAGCTAAAGCTAAAGCAGATTTCACCGGCTGGATGAACTCGTATGCATCGTTTAAATTCACGAGTTAAAGCGTGTTAGTGTCAGGAGCTGCTGGTAACCAGGTGGATGTCCTGCAGACATCATTGTGTACTCATTTACGTGTCCAGCTTTTCTTTTTTTTTTAAACAGAGGTCCCATTATGTCCATCTTTGCTAGTGTTAGCTAACGTCTTGTCTGTCTACCCTGATTTAAATTTATTATAAGTCCAACTCTGATGTTGTCCTCCTTCACACAGAGGCTCAGATCATTCAAAAACAATATAAAAGCCCAGTGATGTGAGAGACGAGCTCCCCAGCGTTTGAATCTTATCAACATGCTGGTTATAATTTTGTGTTAAAATAGTTTTGTTGTACAGTAAAAGTGTCCAACAACACCCAGACTGTGGCAGACCCACATCCTAACCCTGACACCTTTAAATAAGAACAACATCTTCAAGTGTTTGTTTCTTTTTTGTTGTTTTTTGACAGCCTGGTCTGTTTAGCAGAGGCCAGACATCTGGTTACATTGTGTGGTTGTCATGAAATACTGTTTACATTGTTGGGATCCTACACAAATGACCTGTAGTGTGAAATGTTGATGGTGTGAGTGCAAATGTGTAAATGACACTTCGCTGTTAAAGTCACAGTGAAGCGTCTCTGTAGTGCACACACATTCATTTTATTGTAATGTTTATAATACGCACCCTGCTGCTTTTTTTCTCTTCTTCTTCTTCTTCGTACAGTCAGTCTGTATATGTAACTGTGGCTTTCTCCTAAAACATTGTGTCATTTCATAGTTGTGGCTCAGAATACCTTAAAGCGCTTGTCAGATTGTATTAAAACATTGTATTACATTCATATGTTCCTGTGTTTTAGTTCAGTGATGTACGTAATGATTTTAAAATATGCAAAATGTATCTGTTTCAAGGTTGAATGTTGAATATGAGCGTGCAAAAGCCTCCCATGAAGCCCAGAATTGGACACTATAATGTGGTTCTCTATATCTGTCAAACCTGTGATATTTTTAATTACATAATTTTCTTAGTTGCGTATCTTCTTTCTCTTGTTTCCAGGCAGAGCATACATTCAGACCTCCCCAACAAGCAGTTCCTCCTACTTTGGCATTCACCATTGCTGTGCTACAAAGTTTCCTGCCTTGACCTCAGCCTACGATTGACTTAAGCTACACCAACGAGGATGTCCCAGATCCAGTTTCAGTGTCCGGCTAGCCCCATGCCTGCTGCCTCTGCCCCACTGCAGCTCGGGCAGCCACAGCCTGGCTACAGCATCCCTTGTCCCTCGGGCACCCTGCCCTCGGAGAGTGCCAGTCAGCCCATCAGGAGCTCCTCTCTCCCCGCGGGCTCAGCCACTCCCTACAATACCACCCCAGGTTCGACTGATTTATTTTTAAATAAGTTTTCATTACTTAAATTACTTTTTGTGCACAGTAAAGAACTACTACAATGCGTACAATCCACAATATCTGCACAGAGCCAGAGGGTTTCTGGAGCACGTCCTCCCAGGCGAGCACGCTCCCAGTGGCATCGTGTCATGGTGAATTTGGCAGAACTCGATCCCTCTGCAAATATCACATATTTGCTAACACTACATATTAGATTAGACTCACTTTTGTATTTCGCACCGTCGATGGAGCTATGTCTGTATGTCACAGTTCAGGTCAGTGGTATTCTTGTCAAGGAAAGCTGCACCGTGAGTGATAAACGATACTGCATTTGGAATATTTTGCTCCGAATTTACCGTCAGACTTTTAGGACTAGGTGTCTGTTTTTAATCTCAGTTATGTTTTTGTCACAGTATCTAACATGGCAAACCCTAAAGAGAAGACCCCCATGTGTTTGGTGAATGAGTTAGCCCGTTTCAACAAGATCCAACCTGAGTATAAGCTGCTTTGTGAGCAAGGACCAGCTCACTCCAAGGTACGATCCAATCAATCACGTCGTTTTTATCTAAGATACTTTGTTGTCGACGAATAATGTATTTCCTGTGTCTCCTGCCTCTGTCAGATTTTCTCAGTTAGACTCACACTGGGAGATCAGCACTGGGAAGCAGAGGGGACCAGCATCAAGAAAGCCCAGCATTCGGCTGCTGCATCTGCCCTCGCTGAGACAACACTTCCCAAGCCCACCATGAGGACCCCCCGTAACAGCCCAGGTGGGTTCGTCCCACTGGCTCTGTCTCACTCTCTCTTATAGCTTGTTAACACTTTGAAGAAGAGTCCGCTCATCTATATTTTTTGTCTTTCTTTGTGTTGGCCTTGCAGCCGATGGCATGACACATAGCATGGAGTTAAATGCACTATGCATGAAGCTTGGTAAAAAACCTATGTATAAACCAGTCGAGCCCTACCCGGGGATGAGACCACCAAACTTCAACTACAATGTTCGGGCTCCAGGACCTTACCAGCGCTCTATGCAACAGTAAGTACATTAGAAAACAGAACATTCTTCCATTTTGTCTTAATTTTGAATGATTTCATCAAGTCTGTCTTTAAAGATGGTTAAAAAAACAGCTGCATTGACCTTTTCATGTGTCCAGGTACTACTACCCTTTTCCTCCAGTGGGACCAATGTTATACCACATGGAGCTTTCCATCGGAGGCCAGCAGTTTATTGGTAAGGGACGCACACGGCAGTTAGCCAAACACGACGCTGCTGCCAAGGCCCTGAAAGTGCTGCACAAGGAGCCAATATTGCAACAGTTGCCAGTGGTGAGAAAAGATGTCCACACAAAAAAGCCTTTGTGCAATTTTATTCAGACTTATTGCTGCTCTTTTTTTCTTTTTTTTTAATAAACATTCTGCTCTTGACAGATGAACGGGGAGCCAGAGGAGGAGAACCTCAACAAATCAGAAATCAGCCAAGTGTTTGAAATTGCACTTAAACGCAACTTACCTGTCAACTTTGAGGTGATTTGTACATTCCCCTTTTTGTAAATGTTATGTTATCAGTTCAGTGACGTGTAGACAGGACGTTTGACTTGCCCCAGTTTCTTGTCTAGTTTAATAATAGTCAGGTGAAGTCATGTTTATTAATATACAGTAGTAGGTTTAAAAACAACCCGGGTTGACTTAAGTGCTCTACAAATTAAAGCTGAACAAACAGTAGCGTGAAAGGCACAAGAGCAACAATAAATTGCAACGATAATACAAGGCAGTATCAAAATATGTGCACAAATGTAAACTACTGAAAATAAAACTAAGTTTAAAAAAAAGATTGTAAAATACTAAAACGGCAACATTGAGGCTCTAAGAGGAATAAAACATGATCGCTCCCTCGCGTCATAATTTGTCACTATTTTCCAGGTTTTAAAGGAAGAAGGCCCTCCCCACATGAAGAGTTTTGTAGTGTGCGTTACAGTCGGGGAGTTCACTGGAGAGGGTGAAGGAAAGAGTAAAAAGATTGCCAAGAAGCTGGCAGCAGCAGCAGTGCTGGGGGAGTTGAAGAGGCTACCCCACATACCCAGTGTGGAAAAGACGCTGCCACGCATCAAAAAGAAAACCAAATCCATCATCAAGGTAATGTAACCAGTCAAATGTTTCAGTGCAGACCTAAAGTCTCGCTTAAAGCGACGACTAACCTGTCACACCAACAGCTGCAGACCAGCCCAGAATACGGTCAGGGAATGAACCCCATCAGCCGCCTGGCTCAGATCCAGCAGGCCAAAAAGGAGAAAGAGCCAGAGTACAGCATGGTGACAGAGAGAGGTCTACCTCGGCGCAGGGAGTTTGTCATGCAGGTGAGTCGACAGCACCTGAAGCATACGATACTCTCTGCCTTTGCTTGTCAACTGCTCAACTATTTGTTTTTGTGCCGCATGTTTTCTGGTACAGGTGACAGTGTGCGGCCAGTCTGCAGAGGGAATGGGACCTAGTAAGAAGGTGGCCAAGAGGAACGCAGCGGAGAAAATGCTTGAGCTCTTGGGATATAAAGTGCCTCAACCTCAGCCCCCTAAACCGGCACTCAAAACTGATGAAAAGGTACTCTAATCAAGCAAGTCTTGTTTTTATTTTAGTGTGAAACCATCATTCCCTCATGTACGTATTTTGTTTTTGTAATATTTAGACCCCGGTGAAAAAGCCTGGTGATGGGCGCAAAGTGACCTTCTTTGAACCTGGCTCTGTAGAAGATGCGGCTTTGGGTGAGTGTCAGTAGATCTACAAGACTCATGTGGCAGTGGTCAGATTGTAAAGTGCCTTTAACAAGCGTGCGTTTTCCTTCCAAGGTTCCAAGGAGGAGGACTTCCGCCTGCCTTACCTGAGCCACCAGCAGCTGCCTGCAGGCATCCTGCCCATGGTCCCAGAGGTGGCTCAAGCTGTCGGGGCCTGCCAAGGATCCCAGGCCAAGGACTACAGTCGACCTATGCCCAACCCAGGCAAGGCCACTATCACTGCCATGATTGCCAACGAGCTGCTTTATGCAGGGACATCCCTAACTGCTGAGACTATCCTAAAAAACAAAAATAACATGAACCAACTGCCCCACGGACCCCTCACCAGGCCTTCAGAGCAGCTCAGCTACCTTGCATCTGTGCAAGGCCTGCAGGTAACTGTAACACATGTTGGTCATGGCCATTAGTGTGCATTTAATTTAGATGGTAAAAAAAATGAACTGAAATATTTTTGTTTGCTTTCAGGTGGAATACAAAGATTTTCCCAAAAACAATAAGAATGAGTTTGTGTCACTGATTAACTGCTCCTCCCAGCCACCGCTCATCAGTCATGGGATTGGGAAAGATGTAGAATCCTGTCATGATATGGTGAGTTGATTTTTAAACAATTGGAACAAATTGTTGCAAACAAGTCAACTATCCGTATAAGTCCTTGCATGCAAAGTTGAAATATATTTAACTTGGTGACGAGGTGTTTAATGAAATCGAAAAATGTCAGCATACACAGATGAATCTCTGAATAAATGGGGAACTCAAAATGGAGAAGTCAGTCAGGAAACTTCTTTTTACAGTGAATTGCAGGAGAATGGTCACTAAATCTAAAATGAACAACCTAAAACCATTGGTGATAATACATTTTTCAAAATGCCAGCCTATACAGAATTTAAAAAATCTGTAAGATGTGCTAAAGACTTGTTTGTTCCACAGTCTGGCAGCTAAAACACTAAAAGCACAATCCCTCTTTGACAAAGGGTCCCATCATGGTTTGTTGAGCGTGAAAATGATGTGAATCCTAAGTTATGATGAAAACCCAGATCTTAGATCGACGTTCAACACAGCACTGTCCAAGAAGTATCATCAAAACACCAAATATCTTTTTGAAGATTGAACCCTTGTAGGATCGCTGCCAAAGAGAACTGAAGCTGGTGGTTACTAAGACAACGTTGCTTTTTTCCTTTTTCAACAATCTGTATGAATTATCAGTCATATTAATATCTAAACAAAGCCATATGCGTGTGAAATGTGACGTCCTGACACACTTTTATACATATTTCTTTTGAAAGAATACTTGCTACCAAGACAACAAGGTTTATCTTTCAGCCTAACCTGAACTGTTGTCTCCTCCTCTACAGGCTGCACTGAATATACTGAAGTTACTTTCTGAATTGGACCAGCAGCTAAATGAAAGGACAGGAAATGGACCAGTCTCTCGGTAAGCTTTGACAAACACCGTCTCTCCGTTTATGTATAGCCGTGTTCACAATAAGCCTTTCATTCTATTAATAATCAAATTGGCCATAATAATAGCGCCTTGTGTAAACACTTCAATCATTGACGTGAATCATTAAATGGCTTTTGTTGTCGCTGTCACTTACCGTTGCTCTTCGTGCGCTGCGTGTTTTTCAGAGAAATCATTTTCATTTGAATTAATTTTGGCATATGAACAGAAGGCCTACCTTTTTATTTTTTATTACTGGTTGTAGCATACACTGGTTGAACTGTTGTTTGAGTATGAAGAACACAGCAGTGAGCGAACAGACTTTTAACTTTTCTGCACACATGTAAATACTTGAAGGAACACTGGTTCAGCCATCAGAGACCTGACACTGTATGTGATTTTATTTTTCACAGGTGTGGCAAGCAGGAAATCGAAGGTGACTTGCACCTCAAACAGGCTAACTCAAGCACATTGGCACAGACCCTGGATGGCACTGTTTAGACGATCAGGTTCGGTTGTCTGTAAAAGCACTAGAGAAAACTCAGACACTGTGTTCTTAGTCAGTTTTAGAAGGCTACAGGAAGCTCTGGCCACTGTACACTCTAAACCATCACTGTTCATACTCATTGATCCAAAATGTCCACAGTTAAACAAGATTGATGGGAAAATATAAGTTTCTTTCTCTTGATTTTGTTCAACTGTCCACATTATTTATTTTGTTGCGTTGTAGAAAAAAGTAGCTGCATCCTAGTCGATAAGTTTGGGGGTTTACTTGGTGGAAAGAATTGACTAACTGTGAACTGTGTTTTGTTTTGTCTCGAACTTGTTTCCTTTCTGTGAGATCTTCTAACTCTCGTTTTTAAATCTTTTTTTATGTTTTATCCCCCGCTGAGGTAGTTCATTAAACTAGATCTTGTAAAGGTTTGGACCTCATCTTTGTCTAGGATGCAGCTAACGAACCTCTGTTGATTTTCCTAGAGTGCTTTATATCAACAACCAGTGTTATCGACATTACCATGTAGGGCTGGGAAGAATTTCTGACTAAATGTAGCGTGTGATGTAATGTGACGTTGTGTCTGCTGTGTGTGGCAGGGATGTTTCCTTGTTGCGTCAATTTTCCCCGAAACGCCTTTTCCCCTCTCTTATGTCATCATCCCTTCTCTCTCTGCTCCCCATGGTAATTAAACTTCTGTGCTATTGTGCACAAAACAAAGACTTCTGTTATTTCGTCTTTTTCAATACCAAACATAACAGCACGTTCATTTCCGAGAGATGCATGAGTAGATCAGAAGCTGCAAATGAAACTTCTGCACGCGGTCTAACTAATAATACATTTATTTGCGATGTTTCATGCTGGACCTTCATCAGAAAGTGAGAAACTTACTAATAGGAACTGGCTGGAACTGGCAACCAATCACAATCCCCACGTACAATAGTCGGGCATAAATATAAAATATGATTGTCTCCAATAATGTACATGGAGTTAGAAAAGATAAACCCTCTGTAAAGTAACAATCAAATGTAGCAAAGTTCTTATATTAAATGTATAGTTTGCTATAAAATCCAAAGGCTAAATTTTAGTATGAAGTTTAGCCTTCATGCATTGTGTAGTAATGTACATGTAGTATATAACATAAATGTTGTCTTTTCTTGTGCCCAAACAGTGATTATGTATTACCATGTTACTGATGTCTTTTCAGATTAGCCACACTTGCAAATGGAGAACGTGCAAGTAAATCCAAAATAAGCCTTTTTATAAAAAAATCATGTTTCTTAAAGAATCCATGTTATTTATTAAGTTTGAATGTGGATTTCAGTTCAGAAACCGTTCTTAATACCGAACCGTACTTGGTGCTCATTACATCAGACTGTGTGTTCAGACCAGTGGTTTTCAGTCATTTTATTTTATGTAAACATAATACAGCGCAATATTCAGGTACATTATTAAGTTACTTACAGTAATATTAAAGACACTCCCATTCCCCTTTTGGTCAGTCCAGTATTTGATCATTGTTACATATTTAGTCTTTTTAAAGGTTTATGGTAAAAAAAAAAAGAAAGGGACTTTAAACTTGATCTGATCATTACTGAAATGTTGTTTAGATGCAGATGATCACTTGGCTGAGTCATCATATAGTGCACACTTCTGAATGATCAGTTTCAAAATCCAAAGTCCTCTTTAGATTTGGCCTCTTGATGATTGGATCCTGGCTTGGTCTACACAAGCAGAAGGTATTTTTTTTCCTTTTTACCGATATGAAAAACTATTTAAATGACATTTGATTTTAAGTTTTTTGTTGTTGTTGTTGTCTCGACTGTGCCTGGGTATGATTATTCAACCTTAACAGAGCTGTTGGAAACTTGTTTCTTGTTGTCAATGAAGGGGTACATGCACTTGTCTGACCCCATGAAGCGATATGCAACCACATTGGATTCCCATGGCAACAATCTGAAAGAGAATATGTGCAGCAGAGCTTAAAATACTGTAAGATGCAGCTCTCAATTTGTGTAATTTAGTTATATAAATCAGGTATAAATAAAGTATTTGCTTGTTCCTCATGGTACTTTAATGTAGGAATATAGTGGAAGATAATAAGACTATGCCCCATTGTTACTCCCTTGTTCCTCATGTTCTTGTTTTTCTTCCACTGTCTACATTTTAGCACCAGTAGGAACCAGTATTTATACCAGCATGAAGTATTTCATACAGTGAAATTGCATGGAAAATTAGAGGCTGACTCATTTAGTGTTACCAAAATGATTTATGGACTTTAGTTAATATGAAAAGGAGGTTTTATACTTACGCTCTGGAGAGGAAAGCCAGGTAGGTGAGGCGAGGGATGCACACCAATGGTTGGTTTATCAGGATGGCGTTCATGGCCTGCTCCACGCAGTACTGGGGCTCCAGAGGGGGCAGGAGCAGTTCCACTTCCTCCCTATCAGTGGCACCAAAGTACAAATGGGCTGTCACTTGTGTGTTGGTTTGCCTCGTTTTGGCTACAAACCCACATGTGCAGCCACTCTATGACAGAACACAAGGCACATTCCTGTGCTGCATCTTTGTTTAGAGCATGAACAGAATACTCCGGTTTGATATATTTCAGCTTTTAAATATATCAAACTGCTAAACAGGTTATGTTCAAATTAGGAGCAGTTGTTTTACCTTAGATTCTAAATCACTCAAACAGTATGTGAGTATTTTGCAGACATACCGTATCTTGCAGCCTTCAAACATGCCTGTGTCCACGATATAGGGGCACACAAGGGTAGTCTTTACTCCTTCAACCTCATCAGCAATCAGCTCGTGGGCCAGAGACTCATGAAAACCCACTGCAGCAAACTTACTGGCACAGTAATCCTGTCTCAAAACAAAAATCAAAACTTGTTAACTTTGTCTCTGCAAGTATTGAATATTTACAAAAATCTATCGTGGTCAGTGTTCAGACTGCTGTTTTTGTGATATTGCGTTTGTTACTTAATTTTCCTGACTGGCTGTGTGAAAGACTTGAGACAATAAAGCTGTCATATCTTAGTGTTGCATTGATGTTTCTCGCTCCCCTTGCTTCACCTCGACACAAGCTGTGCTGAAGAGGCCAAGGACGCTGGCGATGGTCACAATGTGTCCATGATTCTGGGCCTTCATCTGAGGCAGGAAGGCCTTCACTGTCTGAGGGACACACACATACAGAGCGATGCAGGTTAATATGAAACAACAACAACTGTGGAGTGTTCATATGACTTGAAGTGACTTAAATGATCAATGTGAAGGAAGCTTATATCGCACGAGCAGCTTCATGTTAAGAGGATTGATGTGGGAATCCCTCAGTCCATAAAGCTATTAACGTGATACATTTTACATGTCATGTGTCACCCTATGTACAATAGGCTACTCTGTATGGCAGCTGATGCTGTAAAGATTATACATGTGTGAAATACCAACTCAGTAAATCATTTCTAGCTCACAATTGTGTGTTAGGATGTTGTAGATTTCTCTTGTTCACAAACCTTTTTCCACTTTGACAACTGATTGCAGTTTTAAAGCTTTTTTCACTTTTTTTTGGACAAGATATTTACTAATATTGGCACAAATGATTAAATATTTCTGTTCACATTACATGAATTTATATTCTGGATTAGCAAATCAATATGACAGTACTTCGCTGTCCCAAAACACACACAGATATGAGTCTGTGATATACGGACATGTAGGTAGTAAAAAAGGATAACTGAACTTCCTGCATGGTCTTCAACATGTTTCATATTGACTAAAGAGTTCTCACCCAGAAGTGAGCATGGCAGTTGACTTTCATGGTCCTCTCCATCAGCAAATCAGGACAGTCCAACATACGCGCCCCAGCCACCACTCCAGCATTGTTCACCAGAATCGTAATGTCCCGGCCCAGGTCCTTTCGTACAAGGTCTGCTTTGCGATACACATCCTCCCTGTTGGTCACGTCCACCGTGTACGTGTACGCCTTACCTCCATTTTCATGCACCAGCTTGGCTGTCTCGTCATTGCAGCTGCTGTTGATGTCCCACAGCACAACTTCTGCCCCATGCTTGGTGAATTCCTGAGCAAAGAGACGACCCAGGCCACCACCTGCTCCGGTGATCAGCACCAGCTCACCATCAATGGGCTTGGTGCGGGGGCGCAGGACGATCCTCACAGAATTGCGTAGGATGAAGTAAATCACATCCAGCAGCATCATCTGGAGGTCCATTAGAAAAATCATGATGATCTATTTTTACTATTGACGGTCTTGAGTGCAAAAACAAATATCTCAGTGAGCCTACAAGTGATCACCCACACCTTCACACCAGTTACCTGTGAAGGTGTGTTTCCTACTGACTAACTAAGTGTAAGATTGTGTGAGTGCAAAGGATGCAGACAGCCAAGCTGGTGTTTCCCTCTCCCTGTGGCCATCAGCCTCCATCCACGGTTTATTTAAACACTCTCCTCCCAGATTAGAGGAAATTCCTTGAGCTCCTAATGAAACAACTTTTGTTGCAAGATGTGAAAGTATGTATTTTTAGCAACACAAAGGAAAATAACGTGCCAGAAGGCATTACACCAAGTTAAAGAGCCTTTAAGTTTCAGGGTCATTGTAAAGAACACAGCTTGCACATGCTGTACATGTGATATGCACAGATGCACATGTAACATGGGTTTATCTCTAAAGCTTTTAAGGACAGACAGAAGCAGAAAATTGAGAGGAATAATAATGCACATGCTTATAATTACCACCATGACTCACCTGAAATTTGACAAAATGTTTGGCTATTAGTTCAAAGCCCCATAATACAACTATTACAGTATCCAAATTTATGATATATCAGTGGATTATCCTGATGTGATACAAGGAGGATTCTGTAAATTACAGCCTCAGCTGTACCAGTGTCAAGCATAACAGAATAATGAATTGGACTAAAGAGTGTTTTTCCCTAGTGAAGTAGGAAGATGAAGCAGGAATACTCTACTTCTAAATTATATACCCCAAGCAATGGCGGAAATTAACTAAGTAATGTATAGATTAGATCCACTGGTACTTTACATGAGTATTTTAATCTCTGATACTCTGATACTACTACTCCTGAGTTGAATATTTTACTTTTTACTATATTACTTTTATCTGACAGCTTCTGTTATTGGTTATTTTAGGAATTTAGATTTTGCACACAAAACATATAAATGTGCAATTAGAGCTGACTAATTGATTGACAGAATATCAACTGGCAACTAGTTCTGTGGTATTTGAATCATTTTTCCATTCATATTTAAATGTATTATTAATATTTTGCACTTATTGGTTGGATGAAATGAAAATTGTGAAGGTGTCATAATGTAAGTATTTTCAGAACTTTTAGAAACCAAACAGAGAAAATAATTAAATGGCCAATAAATGGCCTATAGAGCAGTCAGAATCATACTGAATGAGAACATAAGGAGATTATATATATGTAAATCTCCACATTGTTACTTAAGTCTCAAGAAGGCAGCTTGTTTCTGATCACATTCTTGTTTTCTGTGTGAACACTGCCAGCCTTGTCTACCTCCTATATTAGCATGTGAGCCATATTTAGATAATCATACTAGTGAATTAGCATATTTTAACACGTGTATTTAAAGTCACAGTTCCCCATTTCCTTACCTTTCAGGTGGCCGGTATCTATTAGAAATTAGTCGGCAGAGACTTGAAACTGACTTAGGAGAACTAATCTGTCACAGTGATCATCTGCATTTATTGTTTCATCAGTGGAGCTGAAGTTGTTACCAGTAATGTAAAGATGATCTATGTGTGTATATTCTAAAGCGAGACTGAACATTTTAACTTGGTGGAGCTCTACATCTCACAGCAATACCATTTACTGAGTGTGGCTGAAAGCACACACTATATGTTATCGACCACACTTATTTCTTCTTCAACTTATTATTCTTACGCCGTTTTTTTGGCTCGCATTTCCTCTCAGAGTTTTTGTCGCACACACACAAAACGGGTATCAAAACGCGCGACTCGGCCGGGATCGTGTGCTGTGACTTTTCTAAGAGTTACGGCAAACGGTTTTGCCATAAATCTCCAAAAACCACGGCAAAACAATGAATGGGTGTGTATTGCGAGAATGTTCGAGAGCTAGAGTGTGTGATGCCATCGCTAGAGTTGAGAGGAGAGACAACGATGAGTGAAAAAATAAAACGTATTTGACTACCGTGGCCTCAAATGCCCCACTACAGACACAATTTATAGCTAGAAACGTAGGAAAATTTGTCGTCTCACTCACATTCGCCTGCTAAAGCTGTCAGATATATAGTTTTGGCGGGAGACGCAAAGATGCGGCAACAACACCCATCGACAGCCTCATAGACTGCCATGTTAAAAAGGCGGGAAATTTTCTGGAGGAAAGCAGAAGTAACGTTTCTCTGAATTGCTCTCAAGGGCACATCTCTTCACTTTATCAACACAAAATGCCTATGTAGACGTTCAGGAAGGGCTCAGCCTGCTCAAAGTTAAGCCGGTTTAATGATTGGAAATACGGTTTGGCCAGAAATCCTTCCGTTCGAGGGATGGTCTCAGCATTTTCTCTCTCTCTGTGTCAGCATTCCCAACTTACCAGCTCTGAGAAACTTATTTGTTAAAAATGTTTTTGTTGTTTATTTTTTAGATGCCTGTCTTAGGTCTTGCAAATAAAAACCTTAAGAAGCAATTCCTGTTTGTGGTCTGCATTGTGGGTTCACTGTTCTGCCAAAGCTCAAGAGGATGGACCAATACAGTGCTGTGATGTCGTGGCTGGTGGAATTTAGTCGTTACAGTCATGTTGAAACCATGTCCTTTCTTTAGTGAGAGTTTTTCATAAAGGGGCTTTTAGTGTAACCAGATCAACAGTGATGGTGCTTTACTTGGTTATGGTACAGCAGGTCAGAATTGTGTGATATGTTTGACTTCTATGAGTGTTCTATGGCATTCAGATGAAACCTGTACTTTCACCTCAGTAGTTCTAATGTAGATACCAGCCTTTGCTTGGATGTAGTGTATACGATTCACATTTCATTCTGTATTGATAAGTTGGAAGACAAAACGGAATAGCTAAATCACTTCCGTGTTACCACGGAAAGTACAACAACGAACTGCACTGAAAAAACTGATTTAAACTTCATTTATGTTGTTTCGTAATCCAGCCAACTGACACCTGCATTCTGGTTACATCCTGCATGAAAATAGCAGAGTGCCACATTTCCAGAGGCTGAGCTTATAGTTGAGTTGACTGAACTGACTGAAAAAGGACAGAGGGTGTCACTCCCTGTACAGATTGTAAAGCCCTCCGAGGCAAATGTATTTTGTGACTTTGGGCTATACAAATAAAAATTGATTTGATTTGAACTTTAAGGTAAGTGTAAAGTTTGCCAAGTAGGTGGTTAGATTAGATATTGCTGTTTTTTCAGTTTTCATAATGTTGTAGGCTATGTGGTTTTTCCGTGTTCTGGCTCGAAACACCAGCCAACAGGACGGCTAGAAATAAGACGGTGCCAGCTTGTTGGGATGCTAGTTTCTAGTTTTCATAACTTTGAGTCTTTTTGTTGAATTTGAATAACACTTGCCCATAAGCAAGTGGCTTTATTCAAGGCCTTGCAAGTTAAGTGGATACAAAACAGATGATTCTAGTGTAATTTGAAGTTAACATTAGTAGTAAAACCACACTCCTGACCATGAAACTGAATATTAAAATCTTGTTCAATTGCAAATGTCTCTTGTAACATATTCTTCTGTAGTAGGAAAAAAAGAAAAGAAAATATCTCATTTCATATTTTTGTAGGACAGCAACATTGAGTCCTGAAGAGAAGTTGTGATAAGAGGCCTCACTCTCTACCTTGTTGAAAACAAGAGTTGATCAAGGACTACCAGGTAAAGAAAATATAACTTTTCAAAGCCCTGTCAATATGAGACAAATTTGTGCAAAAATAGCTGTTTTCTGATGATAATGTGACATAAGATTTTTTAGTAGATTTTTAATAATGTGTCTATGTAGAAATTAATGGTGATTTGATTAGATTCATTTAGTTGTATCAAAATGCCTTACACGTGAAGGACACAAAGTACAATCGAGGATAAAAAAAACACTAGGTGCTGTAGGCCCACTGACTGCTGGATTGAGGAACACCATTTGGCAGGCATTGGGCTTACAGCCGGGTTGACGGAGGAGACCTTTGGTTTTCCAGGGCAAGGGGCTGCTGGACAACCCATGGTATTGTAGGCCCACTGACTGCTGGATCGACAAAATAATTACGGAGAATGGGACTGCCGGACAACCAAAGGTACTAGAGCCCCACTGACTGCCAGATCGACATAGGGGACAGGGGCCACCGGACAACCACAGGTTATAGAAAAAAAACAAAACAAGCAAAATTAGTAAAACATATCCACGTTCAACTCTGAAATGAGAGAAATTTAAACAGAAACAGAGCTTCTGACCCTATCTCTAGGATTAAACTCATTTCAGCCGCTTGTATCTGCCACGTCATTCTTTCAGTCACTAAGTGTGGGGTTGGAACGTAGATGGACTGGAAAATCGAGAGCCTCGCCTTCTGGCTTAGTTCCCTCTGCAGTACTGCAGATGCCGCTCCCTTGCTTGGGGCAGTAAGTTAATTACACAGACTTATTTTTGACAATCAATAACTTATGTCTGGTCCAACAACCTAAACTAATAAGAGAAACACAACAAACAGAATTAGTAAGACATATCCACGTTCAACTCTGAAATGAGAGAAATTTAAACAGAATTTGGTTAATGTTGTCAAACAATATCTGGGGTTTGACTTGAGAACCTAACCACATAGAGAAAAATATAAAAACAACAAATTTAGCAAGGTACTCCAGTTGGACATCCCCGGAACACGTCCAAAGGGAGGCGCCTGGGAGCAAGTTACTGGCCCAAGTGAGGAAGTTCAAGTATCTCCCCCTCAGCTGACTCCTTTCAACGCAAAGGAGCAGCGGCTCTACCCTGAACTCCAGCCAGATGGCCGAGCTTCTGACCCTATCTCTAAGGCTGAGCCCGGCCACGCAGCGGAGAAAACTCATTTTGGCCGCTTGTATCTGCCACGTCATTCTTTCGGTCTCTAAGTGTGGGGTTGGAATGTAGATGGACTGGAAAATCGAGAGCCTCGCCTTCTGGCTTAGCTCCATCTTCCCCACCACGGTCCGGCACAACGTCCGCAGTGCTGCAGATGCCGCACCAAACCGCCGATCCATCTCACGCGCCATTTTCCCCCCACTCGTGAATAAGGCCCCGAGATACTTGAACTCCCTCGCTTGGGGCAGTAAGTCGCTCCCATACCGGAGAGAGCATTCCACCGTTAATTATACAGACTTATTGTTGACAATCAATAACTTACGTCTGGTCCAACAACCTAAACTAATAAAGAGAAACACAACAAGCAGAATTAGTAAGACATATCCACGTTCAACTCTGAAATGAGAGAAATTTAAACAGAATTTGGTTAATGTTGTCAAACAATATCTGAGGTTTGACTCGAGAACCTAACCACATGGAGAAAAACATAAAAACAAGGGAAAAAATTTGGAAAATTTGTCGTCTCACTCACATTTGCCTGCTAAAGCCGTCAGATATATAGTTTTGGCGGGAGACGCACTATGAATTAAATACAATGCTAATTGCTAACATGCTAATGTTAATGCTAATTAGCATTAGCCACTAAGAATTAAAGACATGCTAATGTTAACATGCTAATGTTAATTGCTAGTGCGTCAGCGCATCAGCGATAACACGCTAATGCTAACATGCTAATGTTAACATGCAAACGTTAATTGTTAGCGCATCAGCATTAACATGCTAATGCTAACATGCTAATGTTAATTGCTAGCGCATCAGCGCTAACATGCTAATGTTAAAACGCTAATGCTAACATGCTAATGTTAATTGGTAGCACGTAAGCGCTAGCTGCTCCTGTGTCTAAATAAACATGTTAAAAATGACTATTTGAGGTGTGCGGGAATTTTCTAGTTTTAATATATATTTACAGAAATGGGTCAAGGTTAGTTGCCAAGAATATTTGTTAAATGTTTAGGAACAATTACATCAAAGTCAATACCTTAAATCTAGTTGTTGTACCTGAACATTGGCATGCAGTTCAAATAATGTGGATCCAGTGTAGAGTTATGTCTGATTGTTTGCTAGCCAGTTTCTCCATTGGAAATAAAAAGCACATTTTTTGACTATAATATGGTGGGAAGCCTTTCAACTCTGGGCAATTTTGTGTTTTGTAAACTGAATTTATCAAAAACACAAGATTACAATCCGCCATTGCTTCCAAATTGACATTCTTATGCATTTTTTTAAACTCCAAAAACACAATTTTGTCGTGAGGAATTAAGGCTGTTATTAATTTGAAAAGAAAATATATATCCTGACAAAAAGATTTGATGAGAAACATATTACAAGAACAGGAGAGATGGTGTGAGTGGTGTCTGTATGGACTGCTGCAGCTGTGTCCAGTTAGTGGTGACTGTCTGTTTACTGGGGAAGTAAATGAACAAGGTCCTCGTCACTACAAGCTACACAGTCTTGTAGAGACCACAAAGTAGCACCACACATTGGGAAAGAAACCACAGCTTCCACATGTTTTTTTGCTGTGTTACACTTAAACTTGAACTTGTGGTGTTTTGAAATCAGTCTTTCAGCTCCACCCATCTCTCCCTCTTGGTGTTCCTATCTTCTCCCTCTACGCACAGAGTAGAAAGCTACTGGGAATCTTAGTTTGAGTGGAAGCCTGCACTGTTGTTCTTTTTGCATGAATAACCTCGGCCATAGGAGTTTCATTAATCCACTCTTTTCACATGTTGAGGCACACATGGGCCTGGGAAGCTGGATGTTTGACAGAGAGGCAGTGAAAGAATTTAAGGAAACCGGCTTTTTATTTTATTTATTTAAAATTCAAACACAGCGGGAGGAGATTTTTGAGTTTCGGTTTTCTTTCATGATGCTTGGACAAGATTAGGAAAACAATGTATTCGGTTAGATAACAAATGAACTGTAGAATCCTTTTAAAATAGATGTATAGTCAAGAATTGTGTTTATTATGATTTACACATTAATTGTATTTAATAGATCAGATCTAATAATTGCACAATTCATCTTACATAGTAGTCACGCTAAATTAAGTTTTGTGGGTCTCGCGCTTTAACTTAAAATGGTGAACTGTTCCTTTAACAGATGCAGAGTTGACACATGAATAACTTCCAGCTCACTGAGCAGCTCCTCATGGTTCAGTTCTGACCTAACTGACACAGATGGAGTTCATTTTAAGGACTTCAACAGATCGACACTTCTCAGTCAGGGTTTACTGCTCAGCCGTTTAAATTGTTACACAGCACACTCAACTACCTAAATCTGTGTATTTCATGATGACAGTCTGGAGGAGCAGCATCTCTGTCACTTTGTTTTTTCTCGTAGTGTCTTCATTCCTCATCAGTCCATGTCAGTCAGGCTGTCGGGAAACAGGTCTGTGTTGCACCGGCAGGGACCCATCATGCTTCAGCAGAGGATGGAGGTCAGACCGGTCCTATGGCACCTGCTACTGCGACCAAGCATGTGTGTCCACTCTGGACTGCTGTTATGACTACGAGACAGCCTGCCCCGGTAGGTTTGTATTGACAAGAAAACTTTTCTTTGTCACACATTATTTACAAAACATGGCGAAATTTTTACATGCATTAATATGTTTTACTGCATAACCACCAGATATATGTTTTTGTTACCTTAGAATGAGCCTTTTATATGTACAGATGCTACGGGTCCTCTTCCACAGTGTTCGCCATGTTGCCCCACCATGTTTCTACAGTAGCCCAGAATGTACAAAATAAACACTAGCTCTTGTTAGGGCCTGTTTCAGGGCCACTGAAGTTCCTCCTTCACAATTGAAATTGGAGGCTAAGGCATGTTTAAGCACTGCAATACTGGGAAATGCTCACAGTTAGATCATGTTTAAAGGAGACCACAGCTTTGATCTCCATTGAGAACCACCAAACACAGTAAGGCATGAAATGCGGTGATCTAGTTTCCTGTTCCTACATTGTCACTGAAATATTCTGAATATAAATAAATATTCCTGAAATCAGTGTTTAGCGTCTGAATCTGCAGACATATGACATCTATTATCCGATTTCTATGATGCTGGTTTTGTTTTTTTCCTCAGCTCTCTGTGCTTTGTCTCTTTCCCCTCAGCGGTGTCCTGTGTGGTGAGTGAGTGGACAGAGTGGTCGGGCTGTGCTGAGGCTTGCAGGGCCACAATCCGCAGGCGGAGCAGGACCATCCTGAGGGAGCCGCTCAATGCAGGAAAACCTTGTCCCCATCTGGAGGAGCATGCCGGCTGTGCAGAGTACCGGTCTCAGCAAGGGCACTGTCACAACTCACTTGGTGGGTCACATCCACCTGGATCCTTCCCCGTGTCCATGTGATCATCACATTGTTCTCTAACATTCTTTAAAAATCAGTAATTACTGTTATTACTTGTGCTCCAGCATTGTTCACCAGCATTGGTTATTGTTATTCCATCATACCGATTTATACAATTGTAGTGATGGAGATAGTGATGCATAGGGTCTTAAGACAAACTGTAGTAGTATATATTCAATAAGATTGATGACACTGCCTCCAGACATATCTGATGAAGCCTGAGAGCGAAACTGTTTCTCCCAGCATGCCAGGCTTTTCCTTCAAAATGTAAAATAAATCAAACTAGATGTAATCTCAACAGTGCGGATTGACTTCACTTCCTTAATTTGAAAACGACACACCAGAGAATCCTACGTTCATGAACATTTTCCCAGTACATGTTCATTTGAAATGTATGAGGAGCTATGTAACAACATATGTTCCCATGTAATGTTCTTATCACGGATGCTCTTTCTGCAGTCCCAGCGCTTATTATCACGGGTGGCTATGGCAACGCCAGAAAGAAAAGAGACATCCCTGACGGCAGTGACATTATAGGGTAACCCATCTCCAGAAAAATGTGCAATTACGCTCTTTGTGCATTTGATATTTCCTCATACATCTGATAAATCTTCCATTTGTAATCAGCCTGCGTGTGTGTGTGTTTGTGTGAAATAGGTATTGTGTCCAGTTTCAGTTGACCTCTCTGACAAAAGGATGCCAGCAGAGTACAGACCCACACACCCAGTGGATGCAGTACCTGACGGAGGGGCACCGTGTGTGTGTTGAGTGTCAGCCGCCAGCTCTTGCTGCCGGACAGATGCACTGTTCTGGAGATGGAGAGGAAAATGCAGCAGACAGGTAAGATGACAAATTCAAGCTTGCGTTGTTAAGGAAAGGGTTTATTCAACCATGAAATTAGTTTGAAGTTAATTTTTGCTCATATTTGAAGAAACTCAGTGTTGAACATAACTTCACTACACTATAAAGGTGACCTTTCTGTCTCACCTGATATATGGTAAAGTCATTACAGCTCTTTTATTGTATTTAAAACACACCATTTGTCTCTCACGATTAATAATAGATGACAATATTTACACAAAAAATTACTATTATAATGTCACAGATTGGTTTAAATGATTTGAATGTTTCTTTACATATACAATGTATTTATTTGTCTGGTGTATTATGTTATAGGGTAGCTCATTAGGATTAGGATGTAGACTAGTCACTTACCATAAAATGTAAATGACACAAGTATTAGTATTTTCTGTAACTGCATTATAAAGAAAAAGAATATTGACCTTATTATTTATTTTTATTTTTTTTAACTGATCAGCTGATCTTTGTTGTTGTAGCCTTCTCTTAAAGGTGACTGTGAAGTTTTCTTTTAAACAACCAAAGTTATGTTTGCTTTCAGTGTTATTCACCAAAATGCATTATGCAAATGCATTTTTACTTGCAAAGAATTCTTCCTCTTCTTCTGCCTTTGTTGGTGCATTGCTGCATATCTTATATCTGTATATCAGTAGAATAGTGTGACACCACTGGTAGGACTGTGTATCACACCACTGGTGTGCTGCATGTACAACCCAGTACGCATGCACAAGATAAACAAAACAGGGACCCACTCATTGAAAAACTGTTCCATAGCACTACTAGAGGTCAACAACTCCACAAGGAGCTTTAATCCCAAGACACATGTTTTTGAGTGGGGTTATATCAAATGAAACAGGAGTATGTCTGCAGATATACAGGTACATCTGTACAACATAGTATAGACCGAAGAACCTGGCCTTGTACCTGATATGTGGATCAGTTGTGCAGAACAGTCACACTTCCAGGGTTTGTTGTTTATCCCAGAGCACTAATCTACACCCTGTCTTAGGTCTGAAAGGTAGCAATGAGACCTACCACTAGATGGCTACATTGTTCATCACTTGCAATCAAAGAGTAATCTTATGACCACAAACTCTTTACCTCCGTCTGTCTTCCCTGCAGAAGACAGTCTCTCCAGTGGCAGGCGGTGGGAAACCCTCGATGCAGGGGTGTGTGGAGGCGTGTGGGAAGGCTGGAGGCCTGCTCCTGCCCAACAGCCCACAGCTTCCTCTTCATCTAAACATCCTCCTTCCTTCTGTACATATTTACTCAGATGCGTGTGTAAAGACCAATCTGCCAGTATAATTATAAACCGGCCACAGTAATTACAAACACTGGTTGCTAAACCTGCTCTATTAAAGAGTAATTTTTATTTATAATGACCAAATTTAATCTTCTTCATATTAGAGCAAGCTACATGTAGGTCTTGTTTTAATAAGGGTAAATGCGTGCCAATGAAAAGTCCTGTTCCTTAGTCAGAACACAATCAATACTGTCCTTACTGCACAACACAAACTTTAATATCACATATTCCTGTTTGCATGAAAATGGCAAATCAACAAACAAATTAACAAAGAAATAAAAGTCAGCAAATCCTAAATAAAATGTAAAGTGATCTGATTTATTTCATTTTTAGTCATCCAAGGGAAATGTTGCTTTTCTTAAGAAATAGAAATATCTTGGGACATTGAGACACTTTTCTTTTTTTTACATGACAAGTACTGGCTCTGTGTAAATCACAACCAGTCACAACGCCAAAGTTACAACATGCACTGAACAATAGAACATTTATACAGAAACAACAGCATAGAAAGTCAACAAGTAAAAATTATTATTATTATTTTGTTTTTTTACAAAACAGACAGCCTCGGGACCTACAAACAACATTGTATAAGAGCTGGCTAATGTCGTTCAAATATCTTCTTTTTTTTTTCAATTCCCTGGAAACAGTGTACTTTACAAAGACTGATGGCTTAGGCAAGGTTGGGGTCAATTCCACTGAGAGCTTAAAACATAGAAAAAATATAGTTTATGCTTTAAATTTGTACTAGGTTTTAATTGGTCTCATGCTCTAATACTGGTTGTCATGTGTGATGTGTGTTTTACTCCATCAAGGCATCTTGAATCGACCCCAACCCTGTAATACAGTGTTAGATTCAAAGTATGTGAAACTGGGCTACTTGCTAAAGCAGTGGTTCTCACTGGGTCTTGGAAATTACCACATGTCCTTGAAAAGGGTCCTGTGGGGTTCTAACAAAAAATGAAAAAAACGACTTGAACCTCTTTACAGATAAATTTAGCAGATAGCATAACCCCCAAATTCTAGTTTAAGTTTTCTAAAACTAAATGCATTTACTGTACAGTGGGGAGTCCCATTATGGAAAAGTTTGAGGAAACTGTGCTCTTCATCTTAAGTTGTATCAATAAATGATAAATAAAAGAAGTCACTTGAGTGTGTTTTCTTCATGAAGCATGATGGTTTAGTCCTTTGGGGGGATCTCAGTGAAATGAAAAGTTCTTTTATAGTATTAAATTTCATTAATTTAAATGGCTCCCTTGGAGATTGAGGGGAGTAAAGTGCCCAAATAAAAAACAAAAACAAGGATGACTTGTAAAAACAAATTAATATATTTATATATATATATTTGTATTATTGTGGTATCATGTCACAGTATCACAGTCTAAGTATCAAATCACAACACCATGCTTGATGTTTCTTTGAACTACTTTGTCTAAGGTTAAGAGTGTCATAAGGATTTCAATACTTGGGTGAGAGTGTGTGTATGCACATCGGTGTGCCTTTGTGTAATATTTGCCCATAATAAATCTCAGTTCTCTACAATAGTGCTTGCTGCCTATTTATGGAATATTGATTGTCATCATTGTTGAGAGATATTTCAGTGATAAATGGTCCCTGACTACCATAATATAGAAAATCTAAATGATGGGACAGAAGCTCCCATGATGCTTCATGAGAGGTTGCGTGTGCTGAATGCCCTTTATCTTAGTATTGAAAATTTAAACTTAATGATCCAGTTTTTGAAATTATGTAATACACTCAGAAATATATGTCATGAGTGAAATTTGTTTCTTCGTAACTTAAGAAAAACATTCTGAAATCTCCATGGATATGGGAACAGGGTAAAGATGTTGAAATGTTTGGCATACATTGGCCTTGACTTTTCAAAAGATAAATATGCAGTGAAAAGTTCATCAGGAACTAACATCTGACTGGTAGTCTATGTACCAAATGTTGAGAGTGATGTAGTTTAAACAAGAAATAAATAAATAAAATGTAATGGCACAAGCTTGTTTTTCATATTTTCATGGTGTAGTTGAATCTGTGCCGCTTCCACCTCATAATGTGATATGAAGATTATACAGGTTTATTGGGGAAATAATTAACTAATGTACTAATATAACAAAAGAAGCAGCTATTATTCACCAGGGCCCCTCTGGAAAATGATCTGCAGCCAAATGTTATGCAATAGGACATTTTGTCAAATCATTTGGGAACATCTCTTTGCAGATGATACTTAGGTTTATATTTTAAGAGTATTTAAGTATGAGCATTTTAAACTTCTGCAGATGACGCAATGATTGGAAATTTCACTTCCACAGCTGTACAATGCATGTATAATTGCTGCATAAAATGAATTTGACACCAGCTCAAACCATCCATCCTTGCCTAATTATAAGATGTGTGTTAAATAAGATTCAGAAAATGCTCCTCCCATCCCTCTCGTCAGTGCTGTAAATGAAGCGGCGCTTCAGAGATTAAACGTGTGCTAAAATAATCTTAATTTTTCACGTGATTAGATCTCTCTCGGTACTACAATCGGCTGCATGTTAGAATTAGAGCTGCAGATACCATATGGTCAAAACAAGAGCAGGATTCCCCCGAGATGCATACATTCATATCGGAAACAGTTCATTCTTTTCCATTAAGCAGCAGCCACACTGCTCTTTACAGCAGTTGTACACGCATGCAGACACACACGGTTCCCTCTGCCTCTCACAGTCATTGATATTCCTTTCACACCTCTGCTCCTCCCACTATGGGAGAGCAATATAAAATGGTTCAACTGTGATTAAAACAGGAAATGAAATCAGGGTTTGTGATTAGTCTTTCAACCACAACATTTTATGTTCTATCCAACACCTACATTTATAACAACCTCTTTTATTTGCATCTTTCACCAATATTTGTGTCAGGAGGCTTGTACAGTTTGGTTCAGAATTTGTTTATTTGGCAGTGAGGTTCTTCTCCACGCATCTCATTATCATTCGAGAAAGTTGTGATGACGTCAGACATACCTGCGCTTGGATTTTTTAAAGCCATTACAAAACTGTTTTATCTTCACATTTTAAATTAGATTTCAAAGGGCTGAGTGAGGAACAGTGAACGGTAGCTTATTACCTCTTTGTAATGAAACTTACATGTTACATAAGACTGTTTCTCTCAGCTGTGTGGTAATATAAAGAGATAATAGTGAATGCATTGTGTAGGAATCGTATTTATCGGATGCTACATAGATTTTAGACAGAAACATAACAATGTACAAGGTCCTTACATAATGTTGCTTTTAAATCTGCACAGTGAAGAGTGGTTCTGCTAACACGTGACAGCTGTGCATACCTGTCACTTTATGGGTACATGCCTTTGTGTGTTTTTCTTGTAGATGTGTTGAACATACATTGCATGCAACCAAATCTTCTCGCCCCAATAAACAAACTGTTGCTGAGCTGCTGCTAGCCTTTGAGGACACCTGCTGTCACCATGGAAACTAAGTGTATGTTTCTATCCTGAAGATTGTCTTCCATACCTGCATATACCTTTAATGTGTGCGTGTGTGTGTGCTCATGCATGGGTTTTATCAGGTTGGGCATTTACAACTGAAATGGTAGAGTTAACCTGACTTTGTATATTCAATGCTATTACAGTTTGATGATTTAAGTAACAAAGCAGAGATGGAAAACTCCACTGCTTTCAGTATCAAATACATGCATATTCCATTATCTGAGAGTGTGAGCTTTTTGGCTGTTTTCATGTTGGTCAAAGGAAGGCCAATGCATGCTGAACATCTGTTACTGAAATCTAAACTTTATTTCAGTAATTGTGAAAAAAGCAAAAAAACAAACAAAAAAAACTATATTAGAGGATTTTTATATATTAAATTTCTAAAAGCATCTCATGTCTTTGTATGTTGACTGGTTGGGTGCATGCACGCTTCATAAATGTCTGTTTTATGCAACAAGCTTATTATTTCTGGCTGTTGTGTTAGCCCATATCAAAAGATTCTTGGTCCACTACCATCCGTTAAAAATGATACTGAGGTGCTAAGACAATATTCACTGGTCAACATCTGGAAGTATCACCCATTCTCACCATGACATAATAACATAGGGGATAGCAAAATACTGTTCAATAAAGAGCGCTCGTTGTAATGGATGATGGGCTGGAGCCTCTGATAACTGCAGCCTCTGTGACAAGACATTGAACCTTTTACATGATTACTCTTCACATATGATTATGACACAGCAGACTAGCAAACCACATATTTCTATAAGGAACTTTCTCTTATCTATATAAAAATAAATCAGGTAGGACAATCTCAAGAGTGTGTATACATGAATTTACATTAAATCAACATTCACACAACATTCACACTCACACACATGCACACACGCACACACACACACACACACACACACTTATATGCAGACATGCACATCCCTACAAATGTAAATGACTAAGGCCAGTTTTGGGAATGGAGGGCACAAGTAAGTAGCTTATAGGCTTCTAGGTCCTCTCCTGTATCTCCAAGACTACAAAATGAACTGGGACTCAGTAATGAGATAGTGGGCAGCTGGGTTTTTTTTTCTCCTGGACAATATGGAGATAACCCTCTGCTGCAAAAAGCTTCATTCAGTTGGGTTACACCAGGTATAACCTATTTTTCCATGACTCTGCTTCCACAGGGATATCTGAACAGACCAGTTGGCTACCTGGGAGTGCTCTTTTGTTTTGTGAGTGTTTAATACCATTAATAGGAATGAGCTGAAGGAGGGGCAGTGACATTCTCCATTTTAGAAGTGTTTTTCTCCCAGAGTATTCACCATACGTGTTCTCGCTGAGCTCGATGCCCAATGGCATGCTCAGGTAATTTGTAATTTGAAATGTTTCAGTGAGACATTTTGTCTCTCCCTCTTTTTTTTGTCTCTGGCTTATATAGTGTTTTAAGTCCGTCTTGTATCTCCATCAGAAACACTCTGGCCAAAGCTTCCCATTTATGTCGATTCCACCTCAGAGGCTTTTATCCAAAGTATTTTGACGGCCCCTTTCAACCTTTGGTCTACGTGCCATGTCAGGTCCTATGTGATTCTCATGAGCTACTCCGCGAATTCCTTCAATGGGGAACAGACAGTTCTGGCCCAGCATTTTTTGGGCTGCTTCTAAATGGTTGGTGCCTTTCTGGTAATTGATATTGATGCTGCATTTTGGGCTTGAACCAGCCAAAAGACGCTCTGAGGGACTGGTATCAGAGATGTCGCGGAGGTGCTCATCATCATCTGTATCTGCGTCAATGTATTTGCTAATGGAGGAATCATGAAAGGTGAATACAGTTGCCGCCAGGGCCGTGCTCTCTGGGGACTTTGGAGGGGTTCTGCTGCTGGCAGTAGTGTAGATAGAAACTTCAGGGCTTAACAGAGAGTGATCTGACAGAACTGAGCTGTCTGAGAGTGGGGAGGGGCCTGACTCCCCATCGCTGCGACAGCTTCCTTTTGGGGTAAGGCTTTTTGAGGAGTTGCCAGGAAAGAAGAATTTTCGTGCATTCTCTGAGTATGAGGGCCTTGTAACAGACACAGGAGTCAACATGGGCTCACGCTCCCCAGTGGTTTGCTGGCCTGTTTTTTTACTGCCACGTTGGGACAAAGCTATAGCTGGACTGTGGGAGAACCGGTTGCTTTCCTGAACACCAAGGTCCAATGCTGGACTATGGGAGAAGCGTGGATTCTCCTGGAAGTCTGTAGCACAACTGATGTAGCTGTCAATGCTGGACAAGCTTTTCATGTCCCCTACTCCTTCTCTTGTTCCCAGCACAGGTGGTCCATGATCTTGGATGGCCCCAAGCTCTATCTCGTCCCTCTGTTTGCCAACTTTGGAGGCCCTGTCTTTAGCATTGAGGTTTGGCTGGGATTGTGTCTTGGCCATCTGGTTGTACATCTCCTCTAGCTTCTGAACATTTAGCCTCTGGGGACTGGTGACTCTGGCCTTATTAGGAGAGCCTAACTCTTGGGCGTTGAACGAACGATTTGAGCTTGTTTCCGACGCAGCCCTCTTGGGAGTCCATTTCCAACGGCTCGGTGAGAGGTGGTTGTCATGAGGCCTCTCACTCTTCTCTATTACCACATCCATCAGTTCTGCGCTACGAGCAAATGCCTCTTTCAAGTTCATGGAGACAATACTACCATTTCTTTTTGCCCTTTCTAGGGCCTCTCTTCGTTTAAGTGCTTTTTCTTGCCTCTTCTGCTCCTTGTAGAATTCAGAGAAGTTATTTACAATAATGGGAATAGGTAGGGCAATCACCAGTACTCCAGCTATGCAGCATAACCCCCCCACTATCTTTCCCAGCAGAGTTTTTGGGTAGATATCACCATAGCCTACTGTTGTCATAGTAATAGTAGCCCACCAGAAAGAAGCTGGAATGCTTTTAAACTTTGTATCCTCCTCATCCTTCTCAGCAAAAAACACCAGACTGGAAAAGATCATGATGCCCATGGCCAGGAAAAGAATGAGCAGGCCTAGCTCATTGTAACTTCTCCTAAGAGTGAAGCCCAAAGACTGAAGACCTGTGGAGTGACGAGCCAACTTCAGAATACGCAGGATACGCATGATCCGAAAAATCTGAACCACGCGGCGGACGTTCTGAAATTGCAGTACACTTTTGTTGGATTCTGTCAGAAAGATGGTAACGTAGTAGGGCAAGATGGCCAACAGGTCAATAACATTCAAAGGACCCTTAAAGAACTTCCACTTGTTGGGAGATGAAAGGAAGCGAAGCAAGTACTCCATGGTAAACCAGGCAATACATACAGCTTCCACATGGGCCAGTTGTGGGTTGTCCGAGGACTGGCCAAACTCATCTGTGTCCTGTAGCTCTGGAAGGGTGTTCAGAGACAAGGCAATGGTGGATAGCACAATGAAGAGGATTGAGATGATGGCCAGGATCTGAAAGACAAATTTATAAAAAAAAAGAAGAAACAATATGAGTAGGGATTAAAGGGTCAAGGAATTACATATACCAGCTAAAATCAGATAGACATACTTAAGAATAACATTCCTAATTCTGTTTAGACAATTACACTCTACACAAAATGCAATGAATGCACATCCAGTGTATTTAAAATGGGCTTTGATTACATTATGAAAGTGCTGACTCTAAGTGATTTCCAATAACCTTACAGTCTAAGCAAACCTCCAGTGAATTCCCGACTGAAGTGTGTGATTGGCTGGGAACTAATGGATTGGATTGACTTGGACCACTTATTTATTCATGACTCACTTATCAGGCTTATCCACATGAGTGAATATACTTGAGTGCAAAATAATGTTTAGCATCTAATAAACAAAAGCAAAAGCATCACAGAATGCAGTATGCATCTTCAGTTATTACATATTTAATAAACTGTAAAGATTTAAGGAATGTTTTCATATGAAAAAAAAAAGGATCAAGACCTGATGATGGTACGAGATGAAAAATCATAATACCACCAAAGCTATTACAATTCATCATCATCATCTTGAGGGGGACATAAATGTTTCTAACAAATAATGGTGTCCCTAAACTCAGGGGATAACTAAAGTCATTTTAATTACTTTTGGGGACCGTGAATGCATGTACAAACTTTCATGGCAATCTATCAAATAATTATTGAGATATTTGGACCAAAAGTGGTGAACATGAGTAAAAAAAAAGATTTAGAATGAATACACTAGCTTGCATAAAAAAACCCTCAAAATAAGTATGGTCAAAGAGGAGCTAGATGATGAATGAAAGTAGGTCATGAACTGTATGAAGACAGAAAGAGCCCTTGAACGTGCTCTTGACCATTGAAATTTGCATGAAGTTTCTCAGATAATCAGACAAGTCTAATATTTTGTACATGTAGTATCCGCCAAATTAGTGATATGGTAAACGCTAGATCAAATAGCAAGTTCAAAAAGCTTCAAGGCTTCCGTCTGTGATCATAGAACTATGGTTATAAAACACTACCCTTGAGCTATTTCATCCAGTTTTCTCTCTATATTTAGAGGGAAGAGGCCTATCACTGTCTGTCACTTGCACCCTTGCTGTGACACCACTATGGCATAAAAATGAACATGCAATAGTCACAAAGGAGCACAATGTCCCCAGAATCCACAAGATGATGCCTGATTCACATTACACAGTACAGAGAACTGGGAAATCTGTCAGAACCCAGAACATCCTGAGACACACACACACCACTCACACTCCGCCACCATGCTAACAAACAAGTACGTGGTGGTAGACTGCATCTCTTTTAGCACCTTATGACAGCTCTCTTTTCAACCAGCATTCATAGTGTAAACAAATATCACTGCCTTTGGTGTATATTATTCTCGCATCTTGAGTTTGTTTGATCTGAATAAATGACTACACCTATATGCCGCAGTGAAAAACACCAGAGGAAATGTTCAACTGTTATCCAGCCTGATATCCTGTCAACCTCATGTACTTATTCAGGAAAAATATACTAGTAACAGTATACAGATTTTATGTTCATAGCTTAATCTACTTAATCTTTGCATCCATAAATTCCCAGACTTCACAAATTGACATAAATGTTTCTCTTGACTTAGAGCCTCCGCCCTGGAATTTTTTATACCATTTGTTACAACATATCTTTGTGATCAATCGTTTTCGAGGATGCTGGACATAAAAACTAAGAAAAGGAACAGACTTTGCTGTGAAAATGACATGAGACTGGCACTTGCCAAGGTGAAGCCACGCATATCTGAACTGGTCTCTCAAAGGCAACAGCAGAAGTGAGTTCATGCACTGTGTTGGTTTTGTTATTCGAACAAGGTGATGTTAATGCACGGTTCATTTTGTGCACCAGTAAAAAAAATCATATTTTATTTTTTACTAAAGAAGGGTTCGGTGAATGAGCATATGAAACTGGTGGGGTTCGGTACCTCCAACAAGGTTAAGAACCACTGACTTAGAGGCATATTAACAATATAAACATGAAAATATTCTGCCTTTGTCCGCTCATGTTTTGACATATCAGGCACTGAGATTACAGCTGACGCCCAGAGAAAGGTGAAGAGACTTTAAATGTTGCTCCTGAAAAACTCACAAGTACACACAAGTACTTATAAGTGATTCATTGCCTGCATCCCTTTTAAATCCCTGAGCTCATCCCCATGCCTGTTATCTAAAGAATGTCTGCTAGGAAAAGAAAAGTCCACTCTGCTCGCTCTGTTAATGCTTATAATCTGAGCGTTATCTCCTGTCACTCGCAGTCTGTGTTAGAGCCTATGGAGAAGGTACTGGAGCTTGATACTACTCAATGTTACTAGTTAACAAATCATTTTTAATTAAGAAACTCATAATCTTGACCCTATGTTGACTCAAACCTGACTTGACAATATCACTGGTACAGCAGCCCTTAGTCAGCTTCTCCTTGTTTAAATTTGCATTTCAGTGTCTTTTGCTGTCTTGAAATGCTTCTCTTGCATCCTTATATTAGTTAATTATATTAGTTAATCCAACTTTTTTTTTCTTATAATCATCACTTTGCTGAACTTGTATTCTTATATCCCCTGGGTGTGCCAGCTTTATTGCCTCCTGCAGTTTTAATATGTATCACATCATAACCCTAAAGACCCTACCTCTAGAGAATTCTCTGCTCTGTTAGATACTTTTGGTCTCTCCCAGCAGGGCCTACTCATAACAAGGGACCTGATTATCTCTGAAGGCAATGGCACTAAATCTCAAACATGGCAAAATGACCTCACCAGAACCTTAAGCAAGAAAGCAGAGTGCAGTTATAAATAATATAGGTAACATAAGGTACAGTAAGGCAAGATAAAAAAAATTGAAATACTAAAAAACAACCCAATACAGTGAAGGGGAAAACATTCATCCAACCTCATTACTAAAAACGAGAGATTCAGTTGGATTGACTCTAAAATGTAATGGTTCTTCCATAATAAAATCACTCAGTCAAATCCAATGTATCAAGCACCAACCAAAGCCCTGCTGTCTAGGATCTCACCCATCTCACAAACGCAACAGTCTTGAAGATGAAATCATTTCGTGAACTCCATGAACTTTTGACATTGTCCCCACTTATTTACTCATAGAGTTACTCAGTTCCTATTCTGTTCCTCAAACAATATCCTGAAAAACCTGACCTGATCTGACCTGACCCTAAAATACTCTCTAATTACATTATTATTAATTACTCTTCCTCCAAGGTCCTAGAAAAAGCCACCCTCTCCCAATCAGAGATCATCTGATTAGTGGGCAATCCGCTCTACCACTTGAGCCACAACATTATGGACTAAGTATGAAGACAGCTCACAGCGCAGAATCAACCCTTTTGAAAAAAAAGTTCAGTGCCATCTTGGACACAGTAGATCATGTCATCCTCATCAACCATCAGCATGGGCAGGGATTGGTTCTCATTCGATCTTGCCAATAGAAAAATCATCATTCCTCTTTCCCTCCCACCAAGAGTCCCACAAGGTTCCATCCCCAGCCTCATCCTTTTTTTCTTTCTACTTTCCCCCACTTTGGTAGAATCATACTAAAATACAACATCTCTTACCACCACTATACCAATGACGTCCATCTGTCCATCAGACCTAACCTGATTTAGAGACTGCCTCAAAAGCTGGATGGCCTTCAATTTCCTGCAGCTCAATAATGACAAATCAGAGGCTGTGATCTCTGAGCTCCATGAAACTATTCACCAGTAATCTAGCCCACCTGTCCCCTTATCTCAAGGCCCCTACTACCAACCTTGGTTTTTATCTTTGACTACCTAAATAAATGTTGATAAACAGGTAAATGTAATTATCAAGTCCAGATTCTTTCAGTTTCTATCCATAGCCAAAATAAACCATTCCTCTCATCTCAATTGAGGAAAAAGTCATCCCTGCCTTCATATCCTTAATTTGACTACCGCAACTCCCTCTACTCATTTCCACACGCAACCTGTTCTACTGCTCGGCTGCTGACTTGAACCAGGAAAAGCCCACATCACTCCAGTTATGGCTGCACTGCTCTGTTTCCCAGTACTGCATCAATTTTAAGATCTCTCTGTTTGTTTTTAAAGCTATTATTAGCCTGGCACTACCCTAAATATCTGACCTCCTCCTCCACTCCACCTCTAATTCTTTCTGCTCCCTAGTGGTCGCCTAGTTATCCCACGTTCCAAATAAAAAACTCAGCGGTGATCGTGCCTTTGCAGTTATGGCCCCCCAAAATTCATCCCTTTCCCTAAGCACATTTAAAACTCAACTCAAAACCTACCTTAATATTTGCATCTGTCTGACTTTTATCCTCCGGTTTGTTTCATATAGTCTTTCTACATGTTATATCAGTGTTTTACCCCTTATGTTACATCCACAGACCTGGTAAGACTTCTTATTGGAACAGTTTCCATGTGTATAACTCATGAAGAAACAGTCTGGTTCAGGAGATATAGTCTCCTTTATTTTCTGTAATATCATTTGGGTACATGGACCTTTTAATTTGCGGTTCTGTACACACTGGGGGATTTATTAAGCTTCCTATGTCTAAAAATAGTTTTTTTTATAGGGGTTTATTCAATTACTTATATAAAATATCCATTTTGGACATTGGCTATGCCAGTCAGCATCCATTGATAATCAGCTTTCCTCAAACTTGGGGGCGTATGGCACATATTCAGCTTTTCTGCCTTTATATTAAGTGCTCAGCTATAAGAAAAGATGATTCACAGAGGGAGCATAATCAACAAGTATAAATTGTGTATAATCATCATAAACTTACATGTGCTCTAAAATTCTGCCTTACATTCTTTTCAATGCAAAGTATTACACAACAAAGCATTACATATTTCTATTACTGACTAGACAGGCTCAAATTTAACAGTGCATCCATAATCCATGCTGAAGTGGGAGGCTTCGCTGACTATAGAGCTGTACAAGGACAGGATTACTTCATGAATTACAGCTTGAATTTGTTATATTAACCCTTAATGACTCCAAGAAATCCTGACACAGAACCAACAGCACAACTTGAGGATGAGTAGGAGGTTGTAGCTGGAACACAGAGCCTGTTTTGGTTATAGCCCACACAAATGAGGTTATATGTTGAAATAAATCAGAGAATATTTCAATATTTTCTTAAAAAATTGGTGCAGCATAGACCATGCAGAAGACACATTCACAGAGTTCAGAGTATTAAATTAATTATTTCAGTGTGATTTTATGTAAACCATAAAACAATACAAAATAAACACTGCCCCCTCCCTCTTTTTTGTTATGCTTCATGAAAACCTCATCATGAACTGGATCTACTGGTTAAACAGTCACTTGTATAAACAAACCAAAGGCCAGTGTAGAGCACATGATGCAGGGTATCCCTATATGTATATCACCCAAAGGAAACTAAAGCACAACAGCAGAAATAGGGCATTAACGGTTGTTAGGAGGTGATTGACAGCACGAGCCTTGACAACGGCGTAATAATTCAGAGTCGATTCCCAAGAGTAAAAGACAGTGATGGCTAAAGAGGCAACCTTATCTACGACCAATCAGAGCAGGAGGACACTGTTGCCATAGCTCCATGGCAGACATGAATAATGACCCTATCTGTTTATTTTCTTCCCTCTTTGTTCCTCTCCTCCTGCCCTGGAGAAAATCTATTTGAATCAACACTTGAGGAGCAGAGAGGTGCTGGGACCGGAGAGTGAAGGTGAAGCTGAGAAGTGCCGCCAGGAACGGAAAATTATGATGTTGTTAAAGAGGACACAAAAAGGTGTATTGCTTGTGTGAGGTTGTACCTATCTTTGTAAAAGAAACAAAAGGGTTAAAGTTCACTCATTGAGTAGCAGACACAATAGAATTGTAATGAGTCGGAAAAAAGGACGGAGATATGCTGCTAATAAATGTGAAAACTTGAAGCCATGGGAAAGAGCACGACAAAAAAAAAGGGCAGAGGAAATAGGCGAAGCTATTAAAAGGTCGCTAATGAAGGTGCTGTGTAACAATATGGTTATGAGGTCAAGTTCCACTAGGTAACCCTGTGTATCTCCCACTGGCCTATGTCTCTGTTGCCTCTACACATCATGCACTCTCTCTCCCACTGCCTTGCTTGCCTTTATCTCTGTCTATAATGAGTTGTTTAATGTCACAGGGCGCTAATTTCATCAAACTATTGCACTATAAAATCTGAGATAAACCTTTCACTGCAAATAAAGGAGACAGCAAACAAACCCATGTCTAGGAAAAGGTTCAATAGACCTCCAGACATGATTGTAATGGCATCAACACAATTACAGGCTATTAATAGACTCTCACTGGACCCAGATACATACATAACAAAAAAGATGATAATAGCGACCACACCCTAAATTATGCCCTTTATGTCTTACAAGTTGGGTATGATGTATATTTTACTATTGCAACGAGATTATATGGACACAAAAAAATAAGAGTGACTCTCAGTGAATGCTCCTTGGTGGCCTATTAAAGGGGGAAAAAAAGATGAAGGGAGAGAGATATTTATATCTAGAGGAGAGGAAAAGACAACATGTGAGTTAGAGATGAAGAGAGAGGGAGAGCAGATTGACAGGAAATCCCTCTGTGACTCTAAACAAAGCCAGATCACACTGGTTTGTCTCTCATGGCACATCATCATGTGGATCAGCAGACACAATAGTCCCCCCATACCCCCATCTTCTAGGACAAGGTGACACCAGCCTCATTAGCCCGTTTGAAAAGATATCCGGGACACAATTGGTGTGAATGACGCCCTTAAAAAACATTCACGGTCCTGTGACATTCTCCTCTGAGTCACATATGGGAGATAAATTATCTTATATATAGAAGGAGGAATAAATTCAGTCATTGCACGGAGACTCATACACTATACATACACCAAAACAATTTCAGCTCTCCAGAGACAAGTACACTTGCAGCTAAGGGAGAAGTAAAACTCATTCATTAACAATTATTCCTGGGCACTTACTGTTACTGTAGCAGTGCTTGCTTTGTTCTGTCACCAGCTCTCGTTAAGATGCATTGGCCTGGTTTCATGTTGGCTGTGTCCCAGCAGCTGTGATTAAT
This sequence comes from Larimichthys crocea, assembly GCF_000972845.2. NCBI lineage: Eukaryota > Metazoa > Chordata > Actinopteri > Sciaenidae > Larimichthys > Larimichthys crocea. The sequence goes on from NC_040016.1 coordinate 11,688,956, forward strand.
TTTCTTTGTGCTACATTGGTTTTGTCAAGGTCGGGTCCATTCATCTGTCTACCCAACACCCGTCAAACAAGGAGAGAACCTTGAACTTTGTGCTCTTTTACATGGACTTTAAAAAATGAGCAACATTACGAACCATTAAATTGCAGATGTGACTGTACTGTACGGAAATTAGTAGTCACTGAAGCATTAGCTGATAAAAAAAACAAAAACAAAAAAACCTGTGGACAGTAAAAAGACCTTTTAAAACAACACTGGCATATTATCACCAGAGCAAAAAGTTACCTATTGGTTCATTTTTAATCATACAGTAATTGTGGCCACATTACAAATATAAGTCTAATATTGTGCCTGGATCATGGTCTTGACCAAATCCTAAGGAAGATATGTTGGCTCTTTAGCTGCTGAATGCACTATGGTGAACTATATTCACCAGCGAGTCGTCAACTTTGTTTGTGAATAGTTTAGTAGCATACAGTGAAGTTTCTTTTTAAGAAAATTAAAATGCTTCCTGTGGCTTGATCTGTCACATTAGGCAGTGAATTATTTCATGGCTGTGTAACTTTCACACTAAGAAAGCCATTAGTAATCTATGGCTATGGTACAATAAAAATCAATTTAGCAGTAACAGACGTACAGAAGAATCATAAAGTAAGTAAACAGGCTCATTTCAAATTACTCGTCTTTCAAAAGTCACCAAGCTTTAAAGGTTTCTGCACTCTTGATGGCCTTTATTGTCTCTGCACATTGTCCACTCTCTCTTTGCCTTGGGTCAGCTTGGTTTAAACTTGTACTTTGTTTCGCTGTTTATTTGACTTAGCCACCTCTGGTTAGGTGCAGCACAGGTTAGTCTGTAATAAGCATGGCGGCATCCCAAGTGACGGTTCAGGAACTCCCAGACTCCCAGTGCTCCAGTTGGAACCTTTCTCATTAGCAGCAACAGGAGCAACAGGCACACCGCTGTGCTTTAGCAGTGGAAGCTCCTGTTCCTGTGAGTCCAACACCTTGTCTGTTAAGTCTGCCAGCAATCACCCTGGGAAACACATTAGACCTACCTAATAATAGCTAATAAGTAAAACTTCCACTTAACACTTAAATTGGCATAAAATCAAAAGGTTTTTTGTAAAGGTGTATTTATTTTCTCGTGCGTAAATCCAGGTCTTTTTGATCACTAAGATCCCCTGACTAGCTGACTTGCTTTCCCATCATCCCCTGAGCCACATCCGAGGCCACAGGGATACCATGCAACACTCTCCCAGCCTCGACTGCCAGCCACTGTCACCATGACAACCCCCTTGAAGCTCGACAGGAGGTGGCTACGTGGACCTGCTTGTGAAAAGCAAGTCTGACAGAGTCTCCTTCTCTCTTTCCCTCCCTCCCTTCCTCTCTCCCTCTCTCCTTCCTTCTATCCCTGATTTGTACCTTATTTAAAGCTCACCCAGCTTTGAACCATCTGTACCATTCTAGTTTCTGTTCTGTGTCTAGATCTTTCTCTTGCTTGTGTCAGATTGCTGTTTGAATTTCTTATGCTGCGCCCTCTTCTTCAAATGCTTAAACTGGTATAAGTTGGCTGATGTTGGTCGATAGGACTATGGTTTCATTTTCAGAATAACGTTGCGTTTCTAAAAGTGAAGGTGTGCTCCGTTACTAAGCTCCCTCCTTCAGACGTAGTTGCTTGAATTTTTACGCCACACTCTTGCTGTCATATCATCTTGATTGGATTACCAGGCATCACACAACCACAGTATTGATCTGCATCTTCATCAAGATGTCATGGTCAGTGGTCAAGAGCATGAGAGCAATAATATGAGTGGGTAAATAATGTGGAATAATTCACACCCCTGATTCTGAATGTAGACGGGCTCTGCCTCTCTGTCTGTGAAAGAGATGGGGTTTCCATGGAGACGGGAGGAGACTGTGTCTTCCACATTTTCCCCCAGCATGATAGCTTGAAACACACACACACACACATTTGCAGTGGCTCAGCTGTAGTCTCTCCACCCTACATCACATCTACTTGTTACTTTGAACAGCAGAGGCTCATTTATCTTAACCTTCCACATCTTGCCGAAATGAATAAGTCGTATCTTATGGCTCCTCAAGGGAGCTTCTGCCTGTTCAGCTCTCTAAACAAATGCCTGAATGCCTGTAGATTTAAATTTGTGGCCTATGATCAAGACCCAGCCTTTCTAACGTTACGGCTTCTGCACTTTTAACCTCCTTGTGTGTTTCTTATTGATGAGCAGCTACTCCGGCTCAGTCTCTATGAATATTATATGGTGGTTAAGAGTCATTCTCTTAAATAATCTGCACATGTATTGCAAAAGACAATTTGAAAGTCACATTATCATGATAGATTGTCTTCCTTTCACGCCACTAAATTATATTAAATTTAATTTAGTTACATTACAGTCCCTTTGACCTTGCTTCAGCTCTGAGTATATTATATATATATATATATATATAACTATATATTCTATATATATATCCATCAACATATGTCCATCAGTAACTTCATTTTCATAAGATGTGGGAAGTATTCAAATGATTCTCAACATTGAATAATATCTGCAAGCTTCTGTATGTTATTCTTTTTATTTAGCCACTTAAACCATTATGTAGTTGGACTGCATGAAAAAGTCTGAAGTAAGCCAGTTTTGGGGCAAACTTTTAAACTAAATCAAAAACATGCTCATATGCACAAAGTGCCTCACAACCCCATTCAGTAAACTACTAGGTAGGTCCATCCATCTCCTGAATGAATCCCACCTCATCTCCTTTCCTTTTCAATTATTCATGCATTTCAGATGAAGAAGAGAATCCAGACTCAGCATCTATATTTAAACTGTGGCTGGTCCACGGTGGCGGTATAAATAGAAACAGTATAGGGTCTGGTCTGGCACACCAAAGGAGGTTGTTTTCATCCGGAATTTTGAATCAGAGTACGGAGCATTTATAAGGACTGGAAGAAGATGAAAGACAGCTTAGTCAGTGTTGTGTAGAGGCATTTCTGAATTAAGGAAATATCATAGAGCAGTTATAGAGGTGTGGGTTTCTGCGGCTGTCCATTAAACGTCTAAAGAATCTAATTTTGTTCCTATGGCAGTCTCTATGCACAGAAAATTATTTAGCACCTTAGCAATAGTGAACATTCACACATTGACAAAAATGTGCATTTAAAGGAACTTATCAATCTCAGTTTATAGAAAGTACTAAATATATAAAGAGGCACGTCCATCACAATGTTTAGGGATATTGTTTATATAGTGTAATAATTAATGTATTTTGCAGTTAACACAGTCTTGCCGTTCACGGTAGTTTATTTATTACAGAAATCAGAGAACGTCACAGTATGCTCTGCGGACAGCAGCACAGAAGGAAAATGTAAACATGAGAGAGGCATTGATTTGAAATGCAAAGAGAGAGGCAGACAGAGAAGAGAAGACACACAATCCCTCTATACACACGCACACGCAGTCAATCAACAATGATGCCTGAATAGAAGGCAGCTGCAAGTCTCGGCATCACAGAAATGACAGTTGCCATGGTGACAGTGACAGTGAAATTTTAAACATTTTAGTGATGGAAGTGAAATAAAAGAGAGAGAAATTGAAAGAGATAGAGAGAGAGAGAGAGCACAAAAATGTTCAGAAACAAAAGGCAAGACTTGAACGACCTAGACTGAACAACGCATCACAGTGAGAGCAACATACAAAGCAAGATTACTCCTAATCCTGAACTCGAGCACACGTTCACTGCAGATATTCTACTTACTTACAGAGTAACATTACACGGAGTCCATAATTCAGATCAGTGGCCATTCAGCGTCAGTGCTGTTAATCTCTTTAAGGGTTCTATTCAGATGTACGCGTAAATCCTTGAACTCTTTGTAATTGGACAGCTCATGAGCATATGTTTTTTGTACTCAAGACAACCTCTGTTGTATTGGTCCTGAACTCATTCAACAGCCACCCTGATTGTGCTTTAAATAGCTGTCGGGTCAAAGAGAACATGTGAGAACATACTGTAGCAATGATGAGCACAATATACATTCACACTATGTAATTTAATTACTGCAGCACGTACAGGAGGCTCTAATGCATTTAAATGTACAAGGAGATAATTAACCAAGACCCTGAGTTACTGTTACCTGTCAAGCTTTCCTTGCAGTTCATACATAGCACATATGCAGATGATATCATTCACAGGTTTACCACTTGACCTTCTAAGTAATTTTCGAAACAATGATTGTCTATGTCCATGATTTCAGACAGTGGTAGATAAAAGCAGTCATTTTTCAACAGGTATTGTAGTCTAATTACTACTAGCTAATTAAACTAATGTTAGCTATGTGAGTTGTAAAGGCCATGTCTGTCTGACTTTTAAAGGTTCCCACCTTCTCTCTTTTACAAGGACAATCTTGTAAAATGTGTCATAGCTGTACTCTTGATGAATCTATTATACGTCATATAGTGCTAAAAGGCTAAGGATGAAGCTGCATGTCTGAGGCAAAAGGTCAGTATCACCAGTTGATGAATATATGTAGACGACATGTAAAGCAGGACTCCTCATTGTCTGAATGGCCAGTTATTCCAAAACCCCCATAATCTGAAAGATTTCCAATATTTCCGAAAACAAAAGCCCACGTCACTGAAGGCCCGTTGTTACAAAAATACACACTGTCCCTGGAGGGTTTTTTTTGCCCTCAATATCTTGTCTACTTTTACCTGTAAACATCAGGTGATCTTCATTGTCATAGTAACAATAGTCAGGTGATGGATGCTGTCATAGTTAGGTGACCTTTAGCATCATGGTAGCAATAAACGTCACCGTTTGGTAAGATTTAGACACCAAAAATACTTTGGAGGTTAAATATGTTACGTAAGTTATAGCAGGCTGTTATTTTCAGAGCAATCAGCCTTCAGAGCAAAGGCTGTTTGTATTCAGAGCAAAGGGCTTCCGGTTCAGTTTTTCAGACTACAGGGGCTTCAGAATAATAGTGTGGCACGGAAATTAAATGATTGCTCAGCGTGTGTTTTAATTTTAACATCACAAGAGGTAAGGCTTTTAGGACAAAGACTATTTGATAGATATCTTGTACATACATTTGGGAGTGAACTCCCCCAAAACTCATATATAATAACATTTAGGACCTGATTCCACACAGTGGGGATATTGTACACAGTTTTTTCTTTTTTAAACACAGGCCTATCCACAATTCCACAAAATAATCTCTCTGAAATGGTCCTTGTCAGTAAGTAACAATAATATAGTAAGTTGGATATGCTAACTAATTTACATTAGAGCAAACAAACAGCTTAATCCATTCCTAATACTTTTGCTTTTGGAATTTTGGGTTGAACAAGCTTAAGAAAGATAACAAAACCACTTTAACCCCATGCATATTGCTTCAGCATGTGAATAACTGATATAGAGAAGTGTGATGATATGTATATGCAAATGGCGTGTCTATGAGAGTGTGTGTTTTTGGGTTTGGTGCTGAAGGTTTTCCCAAGCCTGGTGAAGGTGGTCATGAAGGTGAAAGGCTTCTCGCACCAGTAGTCAAGTGTTTTCTCGGTCACTGGCTTGACGAAGGCTTTTCCCTCATCTTTAGTGGATTCTATTTCTGACTCTGGCCTTCACACTTTCCTCAAAGTCATTCATTCACCTTTCCACTCCAACCTACAGACTGGAGTAAAACCCTCCAATAAGGAAAGCTGCAATGGCTACAACAACAAGAGACCATTACACACTATAGAGAGAAAATCTTTTTTAACCAAATAAAGCCTGTGAGCTGATTCAGGCAGACAACTTGAATTGTGCTGATACACTTACACTCCACTTGATGCAACACAGCATAGCCAAAGGACCTTCTTCTAGGCAGCCTGTATACCTTACCACGAAATACCCCATCCAGTGTTCACTCCTCATTTGCAAACTCTGCTGTAACGATGATGCAAGCACTTGCTACTGCAGCTGCCACTCATATAACTTTCCATAACCCTCCATCTCCAACTGCAGGGTATGACTGAAAGGTGGAAAATGTATTATTGACACTGCTCAACATCTTACAGGAACAGAGGGCTGAGCCTGAACACAGAATACGTACTCTATATTCACGTTTAAAAAAAAAAATCCATTCTGTGTTAACTGACTGAAATGGGTAATTTACACTTCACTGGCCAGTATGCGATAGAAGAAGTCGGGAATAACAGAGGTCCCATGTGAGATCGATATTGATCCGTCATGGTGTGCAGCTTCACCAACTGAGCTACCACGATACGCTTGGATATCTGTATGAACTTGTCATTTGTTGAACAGGCTTCTACTTGCAGACACGACAGATATTATTTATTTATACGTTTGGAAAGTCTGTGTTGAAATCAGTGACGGCAGATTTAACTTTACGTATAAGCTCTTCACTCTTTCCACTGAGGGTTGTGTAGAAGCAGTCTTTCCAGGTCGAACAGCATGTTGCTTGTACCCTGTAGCATTGCATTCATTTACAGTTTACCTCACAATAACTGAGACAGGGAGGGGGAAACAACTATTGCAGCCATGCTAACTCTTCAAAATTGTGAAATAAAAAAATAAATAAAAATTTCCCCAGGCTCCCTGCTGATTGTCAGAAAAGGGGACGACATGGTTGTTTGAACTCAAACAATGTCGGTGTTCGTGTATGATTCAGAAATCGTGACAGTAGTTGATAAACACTGTCCTTGAGGGTTAGCCATGAGTTTACTCAGTTTAGCTGAATGGCGTGAACTATGTCAACTGTAAGACTAAAACTACCATGTCTTTAATAAAATATAAATGTTTTCATAGAGGAAAGGGCTTGAACACATGCGATGATGTGTATGGCTCCATTTTGCTGTGCAGACAATTGAGCTTAGACATTAAAAAGTAAACAAGCTTGTCCATGTTGAAATTGCTTTTGTTGTTTCCTTTTTCATTATGCTAAATATTTTATGATTATTTTAACTATACATGTGTTTTCTCCTGTGAACAGGAAGGCATCTGTGTCCCAGAATGACATTTCTTTTTTTTTTTTTTGCAGTACATGTATATTGTCGTGATGAGCATTAATTCATTTAGAAGATCTGAGTCTTTCATGTTGAACTTTAGTTTTCTGCTCTCATAGCAGAAAGAATATACTAACCAGATGCTTTTGTTCTTTCAGCCTGCGGGGATGAGAGTGATTGCCCTGCATATGAGAGTTTAATTTGGTCCGAAGGCAACCACAAACTCAAACGGCTAATGCTCCCCATGAAAGTGGTTATCACAGCCTTTTCCAGGGTTATCTAGGTTCAGCTGAACTTGTTAGGAGTTGGACAGCTAAGAGACCGCTACTGAAGCGAAGCGATCATTTACATAAACATTTACATTTTTATGCATACTATATCTTATTCTCAGCACATTTTAGTACCTTAAACGTGCATTTTATATTAAAGTAATATTTTACTAAGCTGAAACGTGTGCTGTAAACATCCTTTTTATATCGTTTTCATAATAATAACAGTGCAACTTGTATGTATAAAATCCGAATAAAAAATAAGAGGAATAACATGATCATCTTAAACAATTTTTGTTGTTGTTTTTTCATAAATAGCCTATGCTACTATTTCTGTAGGTGACATGAAGGTCTAAATAACCCAAATTTGACTTTAATAATTAAGTGAGGACTGGTTTATAATTTAAAATAGTGAAATTATTGAAGATGTTATTGTTGCTTTGATCTGAGGCCCTACAGACACCACTGTATGATGCATATTGATTCCCATACCTATATGAAACAGAGATATGAGCAATACTATGTCGTCATACTCAGACAACCCAGGATTTCAAATGTTCTTCCCACAGGCTAAAGAAGAGTGAATATTCAACTATCTGATTGATACTTTTTTTTCCTCTGGTAGTCATAAACCTACGTCAACCCATTTTCTGGCTCAGATTCAGCTTCTATGTCTCACAGTGAATTTCTCTTTCATCTCTCTTCGTCTCCAGATCTCCTGATCTATCTCTGTTTTTTTTCACTTACAGTCTTTACTCCTCAAGCTGCCTCCTCTTGGGGACAGTGAAGCCTTAGCACGTCGGTGCTCACGTAACAACAGCTCAACTCCAAATTGAATGAACAAAGGGGCTGTGTAGCTTTGCAGTGGCAATGCACAATTCTGGACCACTTTCACATCATACCCTACACAATCTCAAAGACAGTTCTATCAGTTTTATAAGATTAAAATACATTCTTTATTTTCATTTCATTTAAACATATCTGTATGATCACTTTGCACAGACTTAAGGACTGTTGCTATGATTACTGCAGTTATGTAATTTACACACACACACACACTTATTAATTTTAGTCATCAAACAGACATAACATGTCCACTGAAATAAATTATTAAACAAAGCAAAATAAACAAAGTACCTTTACTAAACCTATTCTGCAGCAGTGCAACATACCAACATAAAACATAAACAGTGAATGAGAGCTTAAATATGCAGTACAATGTTAAAACAGCTATTAAATAGTCCCAAAATTGAATATTATATATACTATATATACTATGAAAAGACAATATGACCAATGATGCTATTTTTATTTTATAATCTTCACTGTGGCTTGGTCTTTCTATGCTTGGTCATATGCCCTGCAGTCTCATGCTCAATATACCCTTAACACATCAAATGATAACTGGCACCGGCAATGTGATTATCTAATCACCTCTGAATCAGCGTGAAATTTGCCATGAACATCTCCTTGAGGAGGAAGCAACACAGATTTCGGAGCCCTGCATGACCTTCTCTTTATTGCCACCATCAGACCAAATATTCAGTTTTCTAATGAGTGTCTCCTGAAGCAAAAACATATGTGATGATGCCAACAGAAAAAAAAAAAAAAAAACTGGTACCGAGAATGCAATCACCTTTCCCTTACTGAACCATCGGGCCAAACTTCTGTTACTATTGTGTAATCTGCCCAGCAGACTGTTCACTGTGACAGTAGCAGCTAAGTGGGGGGGATTATCGGGCTTTAGTGGACATCTGTACTTTATTAAGTGTTTTCCTAAGAAGTGTTTACTCTAAAAGCATAAAGTATGTAACAAGGTGAATTTATGATTTTATCTATTGTTTTTGCTATAACTTTCGGACAAAAAATGGATCAAATTACATTAGGTATAATGCAAAAGCAGGAGGTGCTCATGGTGATGAACCCACAGAGAATTCCCTCAGCTTCTCCGGATTCAGGAGTTAGAAGATATGAAGTGTATGTTAGCATTGTTCTGGTTTTCCTGTCCAACACCAAATGGCACAGACAGTTTGTGACTATCCGGTAAACACAATGGAGTTTATAACAGTTAGTGGAGGCCAGAAATACTACTACTACTGGAGGTGTAAAGCGGCAACAACTATTACTTTAATCTTACGTTTACATCTTGTTCCACTGCCCCCAAGTGGCCAATGAATTAATGCAAGTTTAATTTTCTTGGATCAAGATGTGTAATCCAATAAATACTGTTTGCTATTTTCCATTTCTGTCACGAAAGATTTTTGGGTGCGACTCTGAGCAGTCAAAAACTAACAATCTAACAACCATATGTGAGGAAAAGCATGTCCTGGATGCGTTTCATGGTGCTCCAAACTGTGTGGCTGTGATTTGCAAATGAATGGGCAATGAGGATGCAGGAAAGGGAAGGGAGCCATCTCTCTCTGCATTATAAGATCTTGATCATAATTTCTGAGTAGTTACCAAAATCCTCAGTGTGCCACCATCCATCTGGCCAAATGTTAGGTCACTTTCTGGCTGACAACTTTCTTGGATGGTGGCATCGGGAAAAAAATGAACTGACTTTTATAGATCAAAACAAGCAAAAACAAGTGGTCTTTATAATTTTAGCTGGTAAAACATTACATGTTTTTCAAACAGGTTCACAAAAACAGAACCTCAGCTTTATCTCTATATCCTTTGAATGTACAGGTTTTTAAGATCTTACTTAAATCTGTCAGGGTCTTACTCATTTTACTGTCACAATATTTCAATATTTCAGGAAGACGTTATTTGACACATAGTAATAAAAATAACACAATTACTTACATAAATCTAAAGAATGTTTTACTCTGGATGTCAGCTTTAATCTCCGGAGGTTTTCAATCTGTCTGAGTAGGCTTGCTATGTGTGTGTAAGAGGGGGGTTAAAGAAAGAGGCAGCAGAGGCAGTAAGATATTTTTATACAAGGCGATTTAACGTCATCATATATTATTTTCACTATCCATTACAATATAACTCTAGGGATAGTGTTCCACTACATTAAAAACTGTTTAATATGCAAATACAAGTGTGTGTTTGTGTGTTTGCTTGTGTTCTCCTAATAGACAACAAAATCGCTTATAGGGCAGAGCTGTTAAATTTCCTTTACTATTCTCTGTCAATAAATCGATATGTCAGCTATAGCTAAAACTGAAATACGGACCAAATAAGGTTTGAAATTTTGAGTTTATTTCAACTTCAACCTTACTACCTGCAGTAGAATTTATATAGCTGCATTTGAATCTGATTTCAGGGCAAGTTAGAAGAGGCGTAATCACTCAGAGGCGCTGCTGTTGACGCAGAGACATTGTGACAGGCGGAGAGAGCAACTGGCATGAAGGCAATTGTTGAGGCGCTCAGTCTCCGAGAACACATGATCCCAGCTTAAATCTCTGCACCTCACATGCCCAGACAATGCGGACACATAAGGAAGGAAGTTACATGAGATACTTGATAGTCTGCTGCACTATATCTCTGGACTCAAATGCTGACATAGGTTTATAAAAAGACACATCCTGTTGCTACTACCAGGTTGGTATTTTTCTCTTTAGATCATTTAGGTAATGAACAGCCATCAGCACTTAAAATAAAGCACTAATGGCTAATAGTCAATATTATTGATATGGAAGATGAGGGTGTGTCTGTATTCCTATTTGCCTACCTGACACATCATCTGTATGAGAGTTTGCTCTGTAAAAAGGACAAACGACAATTAACTCTCTTTTTTCGTTTTTTAAAATTACCTCCTAAACCAGAAGCTACATGTTGGATGTTCAGTAAAACACAAACAGAGTGGGAGGTATCGTGCACCAGATCAGTTCACAGCGACACAGTTTAGTGATAAATCATCTGCACAACCAGTTCGACAAGTGACGAAGTGAAACTCAGGTCATCCGCCAGCCTGTCACACTAAAAAAAATACCTGGACAGATGTGTTCATCAAAAGCAGAAGCAAAAGAAGCGAGAGTAGTAAACCCGTGAAGGATCAGCTGTCCACGGCGTGCAGAGGTTACAGAACAGATGCACACAGCGTTTGCATCCAAAAGTTGGTTGACGGTTGACATGTAAACAAATGCCAACACATACACACAAACACATACTGTACTTATGATGTTCACATTCAATGAACAGCAACTGCAACAATGCTACCACAGAACAGACACCGCTTACTTACTGTAAATACTGGATTATAACAACAGATATGACAAAGCAGATGAATTATTCATCAGTGTGCCCTGCAACTGTTATGAAATACTGAATGTGCGGAGTTTGTCTTACATCATCGTGTAGATTCCCTACAAGAGTGTGTGGTAGTGTATGACTATATACATTCTGCTAATTATATGTTATACACAAGATGCATTGTATTATTTAATTTATTTAAGTACCCTCATTACACTTTTAATTTTGTTTTAGTGGTATTTGATTTCTTTTAGAAGGCATTTGTTCAAACTGTTATTGGTTTCTATGCTGTCATGTTCTGCATCGAGAACAATAGCGAGATTTTAGACAATTATTTATCCCGCTGGAATAACAGTGTGTCCTCATCATGGCTTTGCATCACCTGACAGAGAGTACACCAAAAAACAGCATGCTAAGAATAGACACTTGGGGAAATAATTAATAATTAAAGTCATTTGAAGAGGAACGGAAAACTGTTGTTACAAAGGGAAATGTTTTTGTTATAGAGGTCTGAATGTAACTGGTTCAAAAGAGGGTCATTGTTTACAAGGGCGTTCTCAGTGCTATTTAAATCTGTAAAAACTTAAACACAGCCAGACTAAACCTGCCTCTTCACTCAAACAAGGCCATCAAATTTTCCAGACACGAACAAAGTTGATGCACCAACATACGTAAAATGATTCATGGGATTTGTGCAATAGTTGCGCAACAGAAAGCTACATTAATAACATTGAAAAATGGGACAGGAATCGTTGGTCTTTCGGGAGGTATTCAGTCTAGAAATGTAGACTTTGGATAATTGAGCCCCTGAATTGGGAGACAGTAGTCTAGTCTTGTTTTTACATGGCTTCCTTTACATCATCATCCATTTCACTGGCTGTGACTTTCCAGCTGTCAGAAACAGTGATTGATTCTAGTCTGGTTGCTTCATGTCTTGGATTCTGCCGCAGACTGATTTATGAGAAGAAGTATAGCCCAACCGCATTTATATGTCATCTTAAGTGTTACATGAGAGGAGCATAATTGGAATTTGTTGTCTGCCATCTGATGCACAATACCCACTGACAGAGCAGAAACTGGTAATTCTCCATTTTTGGACATGTAGGAAGCCAAATCTATTAGGATTTAATTTCCTTCAGTCCTTCAGTAATGGATGTCCAGGAGGATGGGATGTTTTGAACAATGTTCCAGAAATGAAGTACAAAAGTAACAAATTTTACTCAAATCATTGTAAATCTGTAGTGTCCTAATTATTTATCGGGAGATTAACATCACTACATTTTAAATGCTTTGTTTGTAAGAAGTATAACGAAGAATTATTCGCATGTTAGGTGATATTCTGATCCCCGACTGGTGACGTCCAGATAAGAGTCCACCCAAATCTAAGATGATAAATGCTACTGCAGGTGCTTTTCATGGCGCTCAGACACAATCTTATTTTATAGTGACTGAAATCTGATTTGCGCAAGGGACAGACAATGCTGTGGCTTACAAAGAATGTAAACAGAGAAAGAGAAGCTTCGAATTGGGCCCGGAGTCTCCTGGAGAATAATTAATGTGACATTTCCCTGACATTTAGTCAGAGGTATAGTGGTGGAGCCTGAAGAATAGAAGGAAGGAAGCAGAGATATGAGCCAGTGAGGGAGAAGTGAGACAGGAAGGACGACAGGGCGGAAAGAACACAGGCAGCAATAAGGGATTTTTCCATGAACGTCTCGACAAAGATTGCAGCTACTACTCACTTCCTTACGTTGCACCATATAGGCGTTGGAATACATGAACTAAGCAGATGTGCCATTAAACACACAGAAACACAAATAGACCTACTCTAATTTCCAGTACGCACTCCTTCAGTGATGATGAAATTATACTTTTATTGCTTGGAAACCATTTGTCTTGTGTTCATCTCTACCATTCACCATCTGTTTCCATTTCCATCTCTGACCCAGGACAGGAGAGCACAGCTCATGAGCTAACACTGGAACAGTCTGTGGTCTAAGCTGGACCACTTGACAAGCCCACAGTTTGTTCAAGCCTGTTAAAAAAATTTACTTAGACAATACATCAAGCCCTATCAATGCTTTTAGTAGTTTGGTCTGTGGTTTCACATTGCCCTTTTAAGCTAATTAGGAATTGATAAACTCTGCATCTTGCTGTGTCAAGGTTCCTCTTTTTTTCCCCCCCAGCTTTAGGCTAATAATGATGCCAAACGAGAGATGATGAACTTTTGTTAATGGTAAGCACTCATCAACTGGTGGTTATTGAGAGCTCCATATTTGTAGGAAACAATATGCACAAGCACTTGGCTGTGTCATTACTCAAAACAAAGTGCACCCATCTTGGTTAAGCACTTCAAAACTGTTCTCCAGTGATATTTTGATAAATTGCAGATATCACGGCACGATAATGGAGACAAGCAACGTGAGGTCGACTCGGAGTGGTCATCTCCTTTTTGTAGGCTACAGCACTTCCTTAGCTCCAACACAATAAACATTGATTTTACATCTCTTTGATTCCTATGAAGAAGATATTTCACTGACAGACTCCCAGCACTCATCTCAAGCCTGTTTGTGGGATAGCGCTGACAGTTCTCACAAATCCTCACCGCAAAGAATCACCCGACGCAAACTGCTAACAGTTTCGCTTCCATTTCCTAAATGTTTCCTAAACAAGGCATTCTGCTCCATTTAAAATGGTGTTGGTAAAAGTACAGCCTCCTCTTTGATCCTTCAATCTAATCTTATGTTTAACACTGCTGTGGTATCCCAGGTTGCAGTTGCAGATGTCTCTGAAAGGCTAAAACTGAAAGTAAAGGTGAGCACACCTCACAGAAATCGACACTCTAACACATGGCCTTTAGATAAGGAAGCAATGTATGGTGGGGACCTTAATATTCAATTATGGATGCAGGCATGCAAACAAAATGCACGCATACACGCTCATTCAATCAAACAGTGCATAATATTAACGCACAACCAGATGGTTTTTACATTCTTGCAGCTGTTGTGCTGTCACCTTTCTTTTTCCCAGAGTCTTCCCTCATAAGTATGATCCTGACTGCTTTCTTAACTGACTAACTGAGCTAAACTCCACACACCAACAAACCTTTTCTGGCTTTAAAATATGCGCTTTAATGACATGTCACAACCGTCCTCGATGGATCATAAAAGTGCTCCTCCCAAATATTGATTGATCTAAATGATTCAAACAATCCTATACCATTTCTGACTCATTGTTTATGTGCACAAAGATATAATTCAATTTCCCAGACTCCTGCAGAATATCTCAGCTTCAGTCGGCTCAGAATGATGCAGGGTGGGGTTGTCACAGACAGCTAACAGAATGCAAAAGAAACATCAAAATAATCAAATATGTATTTTCATGTTGTAAGCGAGAGCGACTAAGTGATATTCGAATGATTTATTGATGCGTAACCAGAGCATAAGGCCAGACAAAGTGTAAGCATGCGTAGGCATGTCTGGATGTGAAAGTAAAAGTGTTATTTTGTACATGTATGGTTCGGTGAAATAGATATGTAGATAGTTTCACAAGGGAGTTAATGACATGGCAATGGACCTTTACATTACAGGAGATACAGATAATAAACCTTGTGTCGTGTTTTAAAGATGGTTATTAGTGATCCAGAGAGCTGCTTTCACTGTTACCAAACACATTTGACTGTTAAGACATGCTTTGTCTAGTTCTTGAACAACGGTAATGGTAGATCACACATCCCACACTAATAAATCACATCCACAAGCATCTTCTATGATTCCCACTCTTAATTCTGTGTTCCATCCTCAGAACAATCCAAACACACATTGAGTAAACACCAAAGCACAACAACACAAAGGCAGGACCCATTTTGTCATGGCAATCCATCTGATAGTTTTCCAACTAATCACACACTCATTTCTTACACCCAACATCCAATGACAATTACCTTTGCTGCAACAGATGAGCTGGGCTTTTCCAGGAGGTCCCAAAGCTTCTTCCGTTTTTCGGCACAGCAAGTGTTGTCAAACTCTTCTCCCTCTCTGTCTTTCAAATTGTCGGCCTCTCTTTTGAGCTCCTCATTCATTTGCTCCTTTTTCTGGTGGTACCTCGCCTGGCAACATGACTCCAGATATATCTCGTCAATGCCCCAGTAGTCAAGTTCTTGACTAAATGACAGGGCACACATTTCTTCCATCATGTGCAGTTTACCCGTGCGGTAGAAGTTAAGAATAGACGTGAACGCCCCTGGATGTCTATCAAAAAAGTACTCATTCTCCTCAAGGTTGTAGTCATCGCACACTTCCATTAGAGATTCATGGTTGTTGCAATCTCTTAACTTTCCCAAACGTGTTCGTGGTAGCCTATCTAACGTTCGCCACAAGACTTCATGTGGGAGACCCCCGACATTCAGCCTGACTCTGCGGAAACATGACTTGCTGTGAATGATGTCCACCGGTTCAGGTGGCAGTGATGATGTTGAGCGGGAGCCGGCTTTATTTAACTCTGTCAGGGATTTCTCCATGATGGCTTTAGGTTTGAGCAAGGAGGCAAACATCCAGGGCTATGGGTTATAGTTGGTCCTGTTTTCTTTCATTACTGTATCTAAAGGATTCAAAAAAAACAAAAGAAATCATTAGTATTCTAGGACTAGCCACAAATGTCAAGGCCCACACATCAATCATCGGAATCTGAACTAATATGGTGATAAGTGGTTCCTAACCTGGGGCAGTCAGCAGTCGAGGTACATAAAATACATCTGACAGGTCACAAGATGATTTAAGATCAAAATAAAAACGTTTTTGTTACACAAACCTACTTTAATCTACTTTTTTGTTGGGTCATTTGCCTCTTCAGGCCTCTAAAAATCCTTCAGATTAAACAATCCAAGTTCATTCTTTGGGCGAACTGTTCATGTCCACACAAAGGCCATAATCTGTGATTACAGGTCACAAGGAGGAAGAAAAAAAGACCACAGGTTACAAGCAGTGTTTGTCAATCCTCATCCTATCTAGTTTGTCACACTAGTCCATGCTCAGATTGATAGACTGAAAATTGACAATAACTACAGTGTCCTGTAGATCAGGTTTCAAAATCACTAGTTTAAAGTGCTCAAGGTCAGTGAAATAAAAGATAGATTAAGTATACTATCATTTCAAAAGAATTATTCTTATTCTGTTATCGCCACATTTGCAGTATCATATTATTTGAATTGTTAAAAATGTTTACTTGTAATTGTTCTTTCCTTAGCTAAAGAGCATAATAACAAATAACATCCAGCCAAATGTTTAAACTCTTCAGATGGGGGTTCCTGAAATGACTCATACATACAAAATCAGGAGTTAACAATGGAGAAATAAATGGAAGTCCAGCTTTATTATATTGTGATCAAGAGATACTTCAATGGATATAAATTCCAAAAACATTTTAAAATGCTTTACTCAGATTGAAACCCAGCATGAAACTGCATGGTACTGAAGACCGGAACTGAATACCACTGGTTTAAAAAGCTGTAGGACAGATACACTGAATTATTACCTCTGGATTTTCATTTATCAGTTGCCATTACATTATACATCATCTATTTTATCATCTTCTTTGAATTCTTTTTAAATGAGATCCTGAATAAACAATAAACATACCCTCAGATGTGGGTTCTTGAGATGACTCACAGCGAATCGCAGTCTGCAGAATCATACATTTCTATTTAGGTTTAACAAGAAAATACTTGAAAATCATGACTAATAGCTATAGATGATCTCTTATCTCTTACATCATCAAGTAATGGAAGGACGTTTTGTTGAATACAAAAACTTCCCACGCAGTAAAATTAGAATACCCAAATTAACACTGCCAGAGCTGATTTCAACACTTTTAAAGTGTCTATATGGGTCCACGCCACAAGTGTTAATTTAACTCCTTTTTCGAGTGTTGGTACCTTATAACTAATTTGGTGTCATTTTTTAATGAGTTAAAATTGAACACTTATTAACAACAATCAGTGTTAGTTGTTCTCAACACTTCTATGTGGTGTTGGACATGAACTCTCTCAGAGGATCATGTGTTAACTACACAAGTGTTAGACCTATAACATTACACAATAATAATAGTAATAAGAACCGTTAAAATAAAGGTGGTTATGTTTGGTATTATTTATAATAAAATATTGTTTTAAACACAAAAAAACCCTTATTTACTTTTAGTCACACCCCATGTTACTTTACCTTTATACCACTACTACTTACTATACTTATTTATACATATTTATTACTACTGTTTATACCTGCATACATCACAGCACACAGTATATACATTTATTAGTCTAAAACCCTGTCCATATCTTGTCATTACAGTGTATCAATACTGTATCTCTGCCTACTGCGGTATTATATATTATATCTTCTATTCCATTCCTAAACTTCTTCACTATTTTATGTCTTACATTTGAATGTTCACTTGCCTAATTTTCTTTTTAATTTCATTGCCTCACTGCTGTGCATGTAAAGAATTTCTCTAAAATGTCCCACAGGGCTGCACACAGCTCAGAAAGAAAGAACAGAATTGTGTTTATCCCTCTGGATGTAGTAGCTCGGTTTTATTTGGTTAATTACTGCCCCTGCTCATGTGACGCCCGTGCAGAGCTGTGGGTGGGGACGCTGGACACCACGGTGACGAGTGTCGTACAAAGTGAGCGCTGTCCACTCTAATGGTGCTGAAACATCAGGAAGCGCTGTTCACTCCCTGAATCACGGCAAACCTCCCAAGGGAAGGCAGGCTGACTCTGAGAATACAAAAAGCCTGTATCTCCTCCTATGACAGAGACCAACAACATCTTTTTTTATCCATTTAGGACTGTACACTGTGACACAAGCTGTTAACACTCTACATGTTGCTCATTTTGTTTATGCCTGGAAGCCCCAACATGACCACCTGCCTGCAGATGTGATCATTGATCAGCTGTCACACAAAGTTTCCAGCACTTCACCAACACAATTAGGCCTAAGGGTTATGTCAAGATGCAACATAAAAAACATGAACACAAAATGCATAATTGATGATATATTGTTGGTTGTTTTGGACATGCCGTAAGAGACTGCGGGGAGGCAGTAAAAAAAAAAGAAAAAAAAAGAAGAAATGTTAATTTGAAGGAGCCCCCACCCTGCAAGTCAAGCCTTCGACAAAATAATTCAGCATTAAACGCACCATTAAAACAAACAGTATATTTCCCTGTAGCTACATTGAGAATATGCTTAATGAGCAGCCACAACTGCAATGTTATGAATGCCAACCCTCCATCGTTTGGGCATTTCTCTGCCTGCTCCATATTGGTGCAGTTTAAAGCCACTGGTAAATACTCTATTACAAATAACAGGTTACATATGATTCATAGTCTAAAGATTGAGAAAAGCTTTAAAAAAAATACCGTAGTGAGTTGTTGTTGTCATCCTGCACTGAATGAAACCAGCACGTACCGCTCTGTGAACAATCAATCCGCTGGTACAAACGGAGATGAAGCAGGAGCATTTAAAAAAAAAAAAAAAAAAAAAAAAGGAGGCGCCGTTATTGGTTTACTATTGCCAGGGTCTAACCCAATCCATTTCTCCCTCCTCTGCCTCCGACATGGCAGAGAGATCCTCAGCACGATCTACTGCCTCCCCGCCGGCTTCCTGCTCCGCATATCCCGCCGCTGTTTAACCCGGAGATCAACAAGTACGCAGAGAGCCCATTCGGACAGACTACCTGTGTTTCCCAGTCAGCCGTGTGAGGAGGCGCCGCATCTCTCTGAAGGTGGATCCATGGCAGCTCCTTCCCTCCCCACACACACACACACACACACACACACACACACATTTTATTAACTCTTTCGGCACCGTCTGGCTGGATCACTAAAACAGACATGAGCACTGCTGTTTGTGTTTTATAGGCCGAAAAAAATAGAAGAGGAAGATGTCATGACAGTGCGCATAGAAAGATGAAGAGCATATGTAAGATATGATGACATGAAGGCATGAGTGAAAATCAATGAGGGATGCAACAATGGTGTTCACAGGAAAATATTTAGATATAGAGTACATATTGTAGAAAGTGATTTACATTTATTATTATTATTATTATTATTATTATGAACTAATAATCCAGTGGTTGGGCTGGCATCAATCAGTCATCCAATCAGAAGAGAGGCTTATAAATATTAAAGAGACAAAACACCCAGTTCTTGCTGAAGCTAATGAGACAGGGCATGTCAAACTATATTGAGATGGTTTTGGGTACTCAAAACCACAAATAAACCTTTTAAAATCTTAAAATAAAACACCAGAAAATTCTAAAACATATAGGACCTTATAATGTATGACTCAAGTCTAGTTAATGCTGCTTCATTTAGTGAGCGGAGGTGGGTTTACCCTCTACTCACCTCTGCAAACAGTGATAGACACAATATTCAGATCATCCTCCAAGACATTCATGTAAAGTATATCCAAGTCCCGCGTTCAAAATCCCACTCAAGTAGAAGTATTAGCAGTAAAATGTAGCCTACTTGAACTATCAAGAGTAAAAGGATTAATTCTGCAGAGAAACGGGCCCTGTGAGTGATGTATTATTATATATTACAGTATTAGACTGGTGATGCAGCAGTGCAAAGGGAGCATATGGGTGCCGTGAAACGATTAATGAGATGGGAAAGGCAGGGGAAAAAAGGTCAACAACAACACTGTTCACGTTTTACGACTTCGGAAATTTGACCTTAGGCCTTGGATGGTTTTTTAAATAAATAAATGTCTCTATGGTTGAACTGCTAACATCTGAAACAGATAAGTCCACAACCTTCTTTTTTTGTCATCACAAGCCAAAAAGGCTTGTCTTTAACAATACACTGTATTTTCTAAGCTCATATGTTTTTCTTATGTAAAATCTTTTAGAAATGAGTAAATAAGTACCCAAACTGCAATAATAAGATAAATTGCGGCAGAGCAGTATGTATAGTATAAAGTAGCACAAAGTGGAACCTTTATCATTACTCAAGTACAGCACTTGAGTAATGTGCATGTTCTCTTTTTCACTTCCCAGATAAAAAAAACTATTTGTGCCTAATCTCAAACTCTTACTTATTGTTTTCATATTTTGTTAAAATCCCTTTGTTTAAAGACATAGAAAATACCCTGCTTTGAATAATTGGTCTATCTTTATACACAAAAAGGTTAAAAATGATATCTACTACTATTGTACAGAAGATGTCTTACAATGTCTCACCACTTCAAGCACTCTTCAAGTCCATTCTGGGTGTGTGTGGTTTCAAGTTTCCACATCACATTTCAAACTGGAGTTTCAAACTGGACAATAACACATTTAAAAGGTGAGCACAAAGAAACTTTCCAACATTAGCAAATGAAGGTGAAAACAGTCTTGTAGTCTTGTAGTGTCAAGCTCTGCAGATGCATCATTGTTTTTTTCCTTTTATTGATAATATTAACAACAAACAACAATTTTTTTTTCCTTTTATTGATAATATTAACAACAAACAACAATTTAAATATTGTATATATATATATGAGATATATGTGTGTCAAAGCAAATATAATATAATACATCTACATAGTGCATAGTGCTACAATTCTTCTACAAAAACAGTTTTTTCAGTCACTTTTTACAGTTCAAGTCACATTGCGTGTTGCGTCCTCTTCAGTCTGTATCGGATCTGCAGATCTCCATCAGGCTGGAGCACCCCAAAGCCGTAGCGACTGTGATTAATCGGTGGCAGTTTAGCCTCTGGGTCGCACATCTCCAGATCGAGATAGGTCAAGAGCAAGAACACAAATCTGCAGACACAAGAGGCAGAGAAGTTAAGAATAAACCGCCTCACTGATACATTGAGTTCACACTGAAACAAAAACAGTTTTCACACATCCAGTTAAAAACGTAAGATCACATCAAATAAATCAACCAATCTGAAATAACCAGCATAATTGATGATTCTGCTCTCCCTTGTGTGTTTTGTGGATTACAAGGATTGACCTTTAACCTGTGTAACTGGATATGACATCTGACAAAGACACACTCTTCCAACTGACTGTCCTCTATTGATCTAAGCCTTTTTATACAGTTCATTACAGCGTATAAGCAATAACTACATTGCGGCTTGTTGCTAATGATGATAGAGGACATGAAAGCGGGACAGAAACGATAATAGTGGAAAATATTGTGAGATGGATTTCGCTGGTCTGGTCTGGATAATTGGGATGAAATTACTGGAAATGCTTTGATCATGAATGTATCATTTTAAAACTTAACATACATCATGAAAGATATAAAAAGACATAAATCTAACACTCACTGTTTAATGGCTGAAACAGCAAACTCTTTCCCAACGCACATGTTACTTCCTGCACCCCAGGGCATGGTGTGGTACTTCACCCTTATTCCATCCTTGTAGAATTTATCCTTCACTGTCATATCGTCGTTTAAGAAGCGATCATACTTGAAAGTCTGTTAGGAAGAGACAAGGCGCACGTTAGTGGTGTGGGTTATAATATCATGCAAATGGGCTTGATCACGTGCCTTCTGCTCTGTATCTTCTGATTAAAATATTGTGCACTTATCACCTCTAACCACTGAAGACGAACAAACAGAATGAACACACGCTCTCTTGCTTGTCCAATAGTTGCTTGGAGGCATTTAGCGGTGTACCCCAAAGGATGTATTCTGTCATTGATTTAAATCACACTTCTTAATCCTGCCGCCTCAAGATTGCTTTGTGCATTATAATATGGCTTAAAAAATGATGAATGGAGCCTCCACTTTCCACACATCACAAAAACTGTTTCGTGCTATTAATAATTCGATCGTGTCAGAACATTTCGGTCAGCACACAAAAGTACCTGTGGGTCTTGGTGTATTTCTGGGTCCATCTGAGGGCTGACAAAGGGGAACAGACACACTCTGTCCCCTTGTCTGAGATGATACTCCTGTCCATTGGCCATGCGCAGGACCTTGTCCTGCACCACCTCTCTGCCGATCATTACCGCAGCGGTGTGCCGTAGAGTCTCTTTCAGAGCGCTATCTGCAGAATGAAAAGGACAGCACAGAGGATGAAATCAAAGGGGTGTCAGCGTGAGTTAAATCAGCGGTTCCTTCGGGGATAAATTAGAAGAGATACAAACATTTGCACGGATATGATTATATAAAATCGTTAAATTGAATCAAAGGTCAAACTTTTATTGGCGCTGTCATTGTTTCAGTACACAGCACTTATCTTGTTATTTCCAACAAGTCAAATAAGCCTTTGTTTCCATCTCACTGGAGAGGCTAAACCCCAAAGGTAAAGGAGTTGGAGTGAATAAGTGAAAAGGCTGCTGTTACATACCAAAAACAGGGGTGCTGTGTGCTTCCAGCATGTTGATGGGGTGATGCTGTAGGGAAGTGTCCTGAAGAGTAAGGTTTCTGAATTCTGATTTAAGAGCCTTCATGGCCTCAGGGTGAGTGAGCAGGAAGCCAAGAAACCAAAAAGCAGCAGGTCCAGCATTACACTGAAAGGAAAAACACAAAACTTAGCTCAAACTATAAATAAAATATCAGCTTCTTGCTAAAAAAAAAAAGTCAGTGTACATTTTGTATTCCTGGACCTACGTATATAATATAGAAATTCTTCTTATTATATATTATATTATTTCAATAAATGTTTCTCTCCTGTAATGCTGCAGTCTAAATATGATACGAGGAAGAAGCCAGAGAATCAGTCCACACTTTGTAGAGACTGCTGTCAGCCTTTTGGGAGAGAGACACCTGAGCCTGTCAGACAGTAATTGCTGTGGGTTAAGGGAGCTGTTCTCCTTACTTCTGCACATCTCAGGTCAGCTCTCCGTTGACAGCCAGGGCAAACACCAAAAAGCGACTAAAGGTGCATTGCAGTGTCTTTTCTGACTTCTTAGATGTTCAGACCATCAGATGTTTTAAAAGAAACAGTTTGGCATTTATAGGAATAAGTCTATCCAGTAATATTGCTTTTACACATCAGGTTTTTGTACGGATTAATCAAATGATATAAGTGGCAATACCCTGGGTTGAAGAATTAAGCCAAAAATGTGGTATTTTGAAAGCCCGGCTCCAAATATACAATATTAAATTGTCCAGTTTCACAGCACAAAATAAACATGTTTACAGTTTGGAACAAAAACAGTTTTTCAACTGTGCAGGGGAGAATTTTTATGCAAATAACTCAGCCATACGGGTTAGAGTTATGCATAATTAAGTGTATGGCAGTTTTGATTGACAGGTGGGTGCCGTCAGAGGTGGCTGGTTTCAGCAACCAGGCTTCAGTCAGGCTGCCTCAGCTCCACCTACGTCTTTGCCCATTATATTAACCAGGAGCTGGCAGTGCTAAGATGGCGATGGCCAAAACTATCACTCATGAGTTTTATAAAGGCTATGGGACATGTCACAGACATTTATAGATATAATGTGTTGATTAATGAGCTTTAGAAGCACTGGCAGGTGGCTCTGTTACCTTTGGATACAGCCTGGCTAGCTGTTTCCCCCTGTTTCCAGTCTTTATTCTAAGCTGGCTCCAGCTACATATTTAATGTATGCATGTAGGAGGAGATTCAATCTTCTCAACGAACTCTTAACATATCTCGAATAAGCCAAATGATCATTTTAAGGAATGACATGATTCACTAGTAGCTGTGGAAAAAGCCAGGAAGGTAAGACTCACAGAACACTCTCAATCTATATATGTTTCAGTCAATAACTTTGATTTGTTTGCAAATGGAAAGAGAACAGCAACCGCCAGCACGTAGGACCCATAATGAAGTGGTAGGTGGCTTGCGTGAAATCCTAGCATTGCACTCTGAAATGCCTCAGTCTGCCTGTAACACATGAATAAGCCACATTCACTATGGCACGTCTCACTACTCTCACATCTAATCCCTCTATTCTCTGCAGTGCTGCTCCAGTTTCCCTCCCAGACTGAGACTGTGTGCTCAAATATCCCTGCGGACATGATAAAGCACAAACAAATATGCTGGAGGAAGAGTGGACTTTCCCAGACCAGCAGAGCATCCGAAAAAGATCCCACAGTGGGTGGCCTGGCTGAGGTTTCACCTCTATTAAATACTGTGCACTGGTGTTACTGGGTAAACAATCACTGTTCCAGTGCGACTGGCAGGTTAACAGAGGGCCGGAGCTATTACAGCTAAAATGCAGCATTTGAGAGCAGACATTAAAGACAATCAAACAGCTTGCTATCTCCCCCACATGGCAGCACAGAGCAATGACACCATGCTGATCTTGCTTAGACCGGCGAGGTCGAGGAACAATTCTGTATTCACACCTATCAATATAGCAATATTGTTCATGTTGGCAACGTTGTACGCTTTAATAATCTGAAACAAAATAAATACGAAGCAAAACAAAGTTAGAATTCCTTGATATATCCTTGTATCTTGTATTTCAACAATGTCTGTATCCATGCACGCAGGATAAACAGCATTTTCCAGTAAAGCTGCACTGTAGTCAGCAGTGGAAAAACTGACGGCACAATTTGCACACATGAGTGTGAATGTAGAGGAAGTACAACGTCAGCTGACAAACACAGCTCTGATACACTCTGTACTCATATGCAATTACATAACCACAATTACCACAACCCAAACAAATATCATGGAAATGAATTCACATGATCAAAACTGACAAGCCTCTCGAGTCACAAGTTGAGGCAAGTAGCTATGAGTGAACTGGTAAAGAGGAATCCAGTGCCTCTCAACTGGCTATTGTTGGTACCTTGGCAAGGTATTCAAGCCTGCAGAGTGGGTGTGGAAAGTTTGCATATTTTGATGCAAATGTGTGGCCTTATTTGTGTTTCAGGCGTTCGTGTGTTACTGTGTACGCGTGAGAAAGACACAATGAACCACTTCTCACCTGTGTGGTCCACAGTTGCAAGAGTAGGGCTCTATTTTGCATTTCTGTATCAACTTCCTCCTTCTGCAAGAACCGGTAGTAGCTCTGCTGCCAGGACTCTGACTCAGATCCTCTGCTCAGCAAGTTTGGGGACAGCAGTTCCCGCAGTCGCTCCCGGGACAGGTTGGCTGTTTTGCTTTCTTCTGTTAAAGATCCAAGATTAATTCTTACATACCTTACTGGATTGTATATATATATATACAAAGTCAGATACAGTATTGAAAGTCAAATATATTTACTTTAATTTCATATGTGCAGCTTACCTCCTCTTATTGTGCCCCGGGCCAGTTTGGTAAGAAGGCCATCAAACTTGCGAAACTCTTTGTAGACTACAGTCATGTTGTCTCTCCTCTCGAACAATGTAAGATACCCGGCCCTGAGTGCACATGAATAAAGTTACAAATATTTCCATCTTTTACTACCAGTTGTATGAACACGTATATAATTTGGTTATAGTATTATGTTAGGTTAGGATGCTGTGCAATACCTGAACAGTAGGCTGTAGCAAAAACTAAAGAGTCCATCCTGTCTCCACTCGGAAGGGCCGAAGTCTTTCTGGTCACTCAGCAGCAGGTTCTGAATGTGAGTGTTCATGGAAGTGCAGAGCTTGGAGAGACTGAGACCTTGAAAATGCCTGATAATAATAAAAAAAAAAAACATATTGAGATTTGCATCACTCATTTCTTTTTACATTTTTCTGCTCCACAAAATCTGTTTATTAAAAAAAATGCATTCATTACTGTTCCATCCATTTCCTCTCTTCTGCAGGTTTGATGCTCGGCATCTGCAGATTGAAGGTTCTTTTTAGGATCTGGTTTCTGTGGCGGGAGATGTCCAAGAAGATTGTGTCATTCAGCACGGCATCAAAAGAGTTGGCGTCCAATAGCACCGTCACGTAATTACCAGCAACACGGACCTGGGAGGACATCATTTTAGTTGTTTTAATATGCATTGCTTTTTTTTATTGCAACTCATTTGAGGTGTTGGATCTATCTTTAGCTATCTGTAGCTGCCGCCAAAACTCTACAACACGATCTGTAAAAGGACTCACTGTGAAGATATCACCGTGTTTTTCTTTCATCCTGGCCAAAAACTTTGCAGCATCTTTTCCAAATTCAAGAGCGTGCCCCAACCATGGAATCCAACCTTTGTCCAGAGGCGGCTCATTACTCTGTCTGTTCAAGTACAAGGAAACTCATTAAAACTACAGCAGTGTGATAGAGTTGGTGTGTGTACCTTTCACTTATCCATGCGTCTTAGCCAACAGGTTTGAGTGTTAACATGAAGTCATGTTGTAAAAGCTTACTATCATGTGGTCGAAGTCATAAGCCATGGGAATTATTTTGAGCTTTATTCTTTCATGTTTAAGGACTAAATTAAATGCAGAAAATCTGAGTTTTATAGTCAGAATAGTTCAGTGATCAGTCATACTATAAATACTCGAATTAAGAGAAATTTTTACTATCCATTAATGTCTTAGATTAACACTTCAACTAAAGAAAAATAGCAAAGCAAAGCTTATTTAAATTACAGTATAAAAATGCTCCTTTTGTAATATTTTACAGACCTTTAGAAAATGCAATACAAATTCAACAAAATTAGAATTGATTTAAAAAGCATATTACAAAATGGCAATACACAAGGACGTACAGCAGTGTGCAGTCCTGATCAACTGCCAAGCAAGCAGACATCAACATACAAATGAATGGCTTTACCTTGTGCGAGTAGAGTAAAGGAGAATTAGTATAAGCAGTCCATTGAGCAGGAGGAAAATTGTCCATAACATGTTTCTGTGATGTCTGATACTTGTCCTGTCCTGCAGATAATTTACTCCATAGCTGCTGGCAGCTCACTTATATCTTTGAACTCGGTTTAGCTGACTGCTTTTGTTAGGGGGGAGTGGAAAGGTGTGGCTAGTGACACAAAATGTTACACAACAGTCAACTGTAGTCAGACACCAGAAAAGTCACTATATTCTAAGAACAACAGAAACTGAAATTATTCAAGCACCCCTTCACTTTTTTTATTTTATTTATATATATACTATTCTATAAGCTTAGATCACATGAAGTAACTCCTCTCAAAGGGCTGGGAAACAGCTTTGCTTTTATACCCACACACGCAGTATACCTGGAAAAAGGCACCTGAACATTTCATTGCAGTGACATCATCGAGGTAAAGCAACTCATGTTTCTTTAGTAATATGGGTGATGTCAGGTCACACATATTTCTGTGACAGGTATCACAGTGTGGTGATGCCAACATCCAATTACCCTTGAATATTGTGAAACGTCTATTTTTACTTCCCTTATAAACCCTCAAGGCTTTAAACACAAAGTATCTACTGATGTCACTATCCGCAACACCGAAACCGAAATGATTAACTGCCCCAACTCTGAAGCACAGAGTTTATGTTTTGTTATTCTTACTTTGAGTCAAAAACAATTACACAACTAATGTAATACATGTCAATTACAATCAATTATATGAATATAAAACTGATTAACTCTCATGAAACATATACTCATATACAGTGTTTTAAATAAGGGAGTAGGTGTTGTTTGGTTGCTTGGTGTGTACAGTGTACCAGCAGAGGGTAGTAATGCCCTCAACTTTGAGCTGGAGGATACAAAAGAAGAGAGGACAAAATCCACAGCAGCTGCTTTAGCTTTTCACCTGAAAATAAAGAGCTGCATAGATTACCAGGGCACAAAGTTATCACCAAGCAGCAGCTGGTATATAAAGTAAATGTCTGGTGATTTAACCCAAATACAACAATGCTCTTTGTCATTGCGTGGCTGGTAAAAAAAAAAAAAAAAAAAAAAAAAACATCCACGAAAAAGTAGATTTTTACACCCTGTGGTTAAGTTAACTTATACAGCATAAGTTAATGAGTTAATAACTCAAATGTGATAAAACTAAATGTATCCCTAAAAACAACACGTGTCGTCACACACAAGATACGTCTGTATGACGTCAGTAAAAAGAAACATAACGCCAGTTCAACACACGAGTTTGAGTTTAATTATTATTTAAAGGTCGTGAAATGGTTGATTTGGGTTTTATTTTGTTTTAATTTTTATAATTATCACAAGTTGCCGTTAGCTTGTAGCAACTTAGAGCTAACTGTGTGCTCTCCTCTAACTGGACGGACTAGCTACAACAACCTGAAACTTCAGTTCCTACAGCAAACACTTCTGCTGCAATGTGCATGGACATTTTTTTTTTTTTTTTTTTTTTTTTTTGACAATGCACCTACTGTACAGTATAGGTATACGGGCAATAAACAAATATAAATATATAGATATTAACAGTCACACACACACACACACACACACACAAATAAACATCATGTTACTTGTTTCATGTGACACGATACCAGTGTCAATAATTGCCATGTTATTGTTAAATATGTTAAATATGCAAACACTGCTGATCACTAAAGTTGCTTTTTGTGTTTGCATGCTTGCTCTGTAGACAGATGAAATCAGATGATATCATCAGTTTATTATTTTACTTTGAACGTCCGACATTACTTAAAAACAGCTGTCTAAGTTACATTACATTAGGGTGAAAGAATTACTCACACACACCATAATAGGGTGAAATGACTCACGGCCCGTTCTTATCAGCAAGTTGTGTTTCTAGGAAATGTTGTAACCTGAGTTGAATGGTGCAATGCGGTTCTTTTCCTAATTTCAGTGAATTTAAAAATTCACAAGAATTATGTGTTAAATTCATACTTACCATATGAATAGGTTATACAATGTGCACATACAATGTCACAAACAACTCATTGGGATTATGCAACATTTAATGTCCAGTGATCTGAAACCTTTTATGTATACATCCACTTATTAAAATCAACAGCATATCGCTTTATTATCATGGACACAAGTCAAAGAGACCACATTCAATCAAGTGTTGGTTCAAAGAAAAACCGATGCTATCCGATACAATAATCCTGCAGTGTAAAGGCTTGATTATTTTGGTTAAAAAATAACTTGTGTAAAGTCATCATGGCTTACATAATAAAAATACAGTGATCATTAGGCATAACCTTAAATAGTTTCACCACAAAGACTGCTGTAATTCTTACATTTACACTGCCAGGGATCTTTATTAGCCTCCTGGAGCGACCTAATGTTTTCTAGGTGGACCATGTTATGATCATTCCTTCTGTAAAGGCATATAAGTGGATGGTGTTAAAGTTTCCATGGCCTAGTTAGACACAGCTTTTTCACATTAAATCCACCCCGACTTTCATCAGGCTCACTCTGTGGCCAAAGGACTGGTGAGTAACATTCGCTCAGGGAATTAGAAGTTGAAGTGGAGATTGTGTAGTGAGAAGTGAACGTTTCCCCCTGAAGATTTCTCCTGGGCTCTCTTCCAGTTTTAACAGATGACACAGTAGCCCACAGATTTCTTGCAAATCGGGTGCAAAGGCCAAAGGATCAGGATTTCTTGTCATCACTCAAACTGCAATCTTCACACAGAAAGGCTTTAAAAAGAAAGTGCTCAATAATCTCTGTGCTATAAATTAGTTTACATTGCCTAAACATAGTTTGGATAATTGTAAGGTCAAAGGTGTGACACACGGTTGCACTTGAGAAGTCACAGGAAGTTATTTGACAGTATTTGTCAGTGAACTGCTGAAGTAAAGAGCACTGAGAGGAAAAGAACAGGTCAAAGTGTCTCTTGGAGTCATTCTGACTTCGCCTGGGGAGATATTCCATTATATTGTTTTTTTAAAAATGTCACAACTCTGTAAGAGTGTACCACAGGTTATTAGTCACACCTTAGTTTTCCACTCAGAAATAAGATTTTCTGATGTCTCATCCAAAAATAATTAATAACAATAGGCTATACAAGCTAATTAAAAAACAAAACAAATAGTTGTTTTGAATTTGAATATCCTATATAATCTGGATTATTTGGTGATTTTGTCATAGAAATATGATTTAATTTGCCAGCAGGCTACACAGTAAAACAGAGGCCCTGCAAGCAAAATGGCAGATCTTCAGTGGTTCTTGGTTGATGTTTTATCCAAAGATGCAATGATTAGTAGATTGAAATTAATTTGCAACTATTTTTTTTTGTCATGTTTGATAGTTAACTGAATATGTTTGAGTTTTAGACTGATAATTAGACAAAACAAGAAAGCTGAAGGTGCCATCTTGAATGAGCATTTCCCAATTTGATCTATTTAAAGAATAGTATGAGAATAAGTTTAAGATAAGATTATATAAGAATAGAAGAAAGAATCGTAGAATTAATCAACAGTGGAAATAATTGTTTTATCACACCTGACACTATCACACTTGTCATTTTGAAAACTAAGCCATTGATGCAGTCTTCAAGTGCCAGGTACTAGTCACTGATTGCGTAATGTTGACCTTTCATAAATCTACAGTATGAAGATGCCAGTATTTCATCCATGTGCCATCAATCTTATGTTCTGTGTCACATAATTGTGTCACGGATGACTGCATGTATATTGTCAATATATAATATAAGCCACACATTTTAATACATTTTTTTAAAAATGGCTGAAATTGTTACTGCAGTCAGCTTCAGTCTCATATGTAACATATGTCTGTGTCCTGGAAACATCCCGATCACTAAACTTCCACCTCTCTGACATACATCATGTATGATTTTGGGCAAAGGTTTGCATATCACTTTACTCAGACAAATCTCAAGTCATCCATGAGAAGAAAAGTGCTGAAGAAGGGAGGGGGGTGGGGGGAGGAGTCTCACATTGACTTTCAACATCCATTCAGCCTTTTCTGCAGCAGCACTGAACTTGCAGAGAGAGAGAGAGAGAAAATAGAGGTGGGGAGCAAAGGGGGCAGAAAAAAGGCAGACTGGACAGGGTTGTGCAGAAGGAGCTCAGTGCGATTACCGCAAAGGATGCCATAGCTGTTCCTTTCAGTGAAATGAACATCCAACGTGAGTTGTTTTCCGATTTACTGAAGAGTGCTGGTGTAGAGGAGTGGTCAGGGACGGAGATCATTATGCACTTTTAGGTCGACGTCGCCTTGAACGCAGCGCAAAAACAAACCTCGCACAGCTCCCCAAGTGCGTTTAATCTCCCGAAGTTGTGTCAAGCGGGCGATGATTCGCATCTGATTGTTGCTCAACTATCCGGAGAGGACTGCAGACAGGGCAAACGCTGCATTGTGGCAACTGAGACGCTTGATTCCTGCCCGAGGATTGCACAATCCGATCTCCCCCAAAATGTCATCTCAGGCGAAAGTCAAGAAGGACAAAGAGATTATTGCTGAATATGAGACCCAAGTGAAAGGTTAGTAACGTGCAGGCCTGCTCGCGTTATTGTTATTCTCTGTGTGTGAAGGCACTATTGCGTAACTTAACCACACTGCTTTATATGGCTCTCAGTGTGCAGTGCTGTGCTGTGGGGTGGGACAGATTTTATAGTTGGAGATGACAGTCAGTGTATTTTTAACATATCTCTCATGAATTTAACTCTGAGCATTTGGGATGCAGTGATACAGTCATGAATGTGTAACCGGTTTCTCTCCCCTTGAAGATGACTGTGCTCTCTAACACGCCTAACCCTGCATGTGTGGCCATGTAGGCTTCAGGAGCCTGATAATTTGTTTCAAAGTGCAGCTGGTATGTGTGTGAGGCTTGTCTTTTAAAGCTGCACACCCCAAAAAGGAATGAACCAATTCACCTTGGATAATCTTTCCAATAGGCTGGAGGTCATGCGTTCCTCAGAGAGTCCTACAGGAGACATCTGGGTACATTTTTACAACTTCCTCCTACGCAAAAAAAAGATTCAAATTTACATGAAATGATATTATAGTAGTATGGTGAGCGATGAGTGTATACTCCAGGACAAAGTGTAGTATCAGGAGGGATGGGGGGGAATGCATGAGACGATCACACAGCAAACAGTTCAGAAAGTCCGTAAATAATATATGCTGTCTGTATGAATTATGAACCATGAAAGGATTTTCCTGTCTGCCACTAACTATGTGACTGCATGAAACACCAAGAGAGAGAGAGGAGAGAGGATAGAGTCAGTAACACTGATGGTGTGTTGGAAAAGACAGAGCAGGATGTACGTTGGTGAGTTGTCTTCTCGGGTTTTGAGAGACAACTTCAGGCAGTGTTGACTCCGACACCTCTGTGCATCACCTTCTCACTGTTGTGGTTTTGCTCAGTGTTATGCATCAGGTTTTAGTCAGACAGAGAACAGGCTTTAGAATAATTTGCTATTTTAAACCATTATATCTAAAGGCTATACATATAAATACTATAGTGTTTCATGGACTATAAATCACCCAACAGAACTCTGAAGAACTCTGCAGAGAATTGAAAGTTGGGTTGTGAACTGGCGTTTTCGGGTCTAATACATCAACGTATAGGATCTAACCCTCACGAGGAGGAAACTACGTTTTAAATGTACAACTAGACGATTTTAACTCCACAACTCCAAAGTTTTTACCTATTTGCTAAATATGAAGTTATCTTAGCTCAGACAGGGGAAAAAACAGCAAGTTTATTTCTTGGCTGGGTGCTGTCACAACCATTTGCTGAAGGTTTTCTGAAGGCTTGGACAGAGCCAGGGTTTCCACCTGTTTTCAGTTTTGATGCTAAGCTAAACTAACTGGCCAGTTCCAGAGCACACAGACATGAGAGATATCAATACTCTCATATAACTCGGCAAATATACTCTTTTTTTGCTTTTAATGTTTTGCATTCATCCTTAATCTTGTTTGCTGTAGTCTTTGATTTCACGTGGCCCATTAGTTTTTTTATTTTTGTATTCATGACAGTCAACAGCAGCTGAGCTTGTTGCGGCTTTAATTATCCTCCATCATATGGTTCATATTATTTGTGCCTGCTGTAATATCATTTCCATGCAACTTTTAGATTTAACTGTAGAAAATATATCACATCTGTCAGTTGATTCTGAGCATAAATATGGCCTTGCACAGATGTTTTGTTTGGATGGTCTGACCCGGGCTGAACTATAACAAATTTTTGGTTTTCTTACAATATTCTATTATTTGATATTACACCAACATACATATTAACAAACAAACAAAAACACTAAACAGAAGCTATCTGTTTGTGTAGCTCTACATTATTTTAAATAACATTAGTGTCAGTCCAGTTTGAATTCATGCAAAATGAAAGCACAAAGAAACTGGTAAAGCGGTGGTGCCGCTGAAGGCATTGTTGGTGCTGATGAAGTTATTAGGATATGTATGAAAACATGTTTTAATATCTCATCAGTTAACGTTAAAATGTCCTTTTCCAGACTTAAAATAAACTACTATTGCATATGCATAGAGCGGAAATGAGCAAAGCTTGTCAACATGTATCTGGAATGAAGAGTATGATTAGCATGTTGCAGACAGAGGTGTGTTTTACTCTCGCCCCATCACACGCTTTGTCTGTCTGTCTATTTGTTTGACTTCTTCGCTCTCTCTCTCTCTGTCTCATCCAAACACACATATCAGCTTTGTGGCTGTGAGAGAGCCATCACAGCTTCGTCTTTCGTCTCAGTTTCAGGAAAAGCTTTTAAGCTGACATCTTAAGCTCATTTGCAAACCGAGCTTAGATCATTTTGGATCTGTGGGGGGCTTTACTCTGACACCAACACTGGCCTCCAATAATGCTGAGTTGCTGACTGCACAGCAGTTCAATCAGACACAATCCTAATGCACTTTGCTGTATTTTTTTTAAAAACGTGCCTCGTAGCAGCAAACATCGGGGTCTCAGTCACATTTGAACTGTGATTGTTGGTGTGCTGGTGTTTAGTTGGAGCTCAAAGCTTTACAGGTCAGGGCATGTATTCTGCAATTATTTTCATGTCATCTCTGAATCACTGATGAATGAATAGTCACACATGGGCAGGAGATACTGCATGATATCATAAAACTTAGTCACCATTTAGTTGCTGTCAACAGCTTCAATATTTTTGTTTCTCTTCATGACCAATGCATGAGTTGTCTTCTTGAATAGTACGTCATATAGGTTTCTATGTAAAGTGTTTTGGTGAAACTAGTATTTGTTTCTACATTGAGTGTAGTTGACACGCTTGAGCTATCTCTAAGCTTTGTGCTGATCCCAAAAATAAAACACAAGGGAAAAAATCAGGGGATGCCCCACATCACACATTATACTGCATTTCTATCTCTTGGCCACATTATCTTTAATGCCATTTGATCTGTTTGGCGCCTGGGTGCTTTTAGTCTCATGCACAAATTGCTCTAATAATGTATGTTGTAATATTTGCTGTTGCCAAGGGAACATGGTAACATGGAAGTGGTGCAACATTGACTTTACACATTCGCAATTGAACATTTCTAGCAATTTGTAATGATCACTATGATTGCTGTGACAAGGAAGCAACCGACCACACAAACTCGTCGGCACCATATTCGAGATCATGTGGACACACCCCTCTGTGTGTATTCATCATAAAGAAGGAATCCTTAGACTGATACTGTCTTGAAAATGCCAGGGTTGCGTTGCGACAGTGGAACAATGCCTTGTGTATGAGACATTGTCTGTTGCTGTGCTGACAGATACAGTGCATACCCGCAGTGGAGAGATTTAAAGAGAAAACTGCCTGGAATTCTGCCCACTCGGTTCTGGATTTTCCTGTCCTGTGGTTGCACAAATAACGATTCCTTTCCTTGTTAGAAATATTTGTATGGAGAGAGCGAGGGGGAAGAAATGTGAACTCAAGCAAACGGGCTGTAAAGGCATACCATAGCCATTACTGCATTCAGAAGACAAGTGTTCACAGAACACAGACTTGATTTGTGCCAAATTATGTCAACGTGTCAGTCTGGGTTAGGCCGCATGTGACTAGCCACGCATGGTTAACTGTAGACACAGCCCCAGAGACTGCTACTGGCCATTGCGATAGCTGTGCTAGGTTGGTGACAAGGACCCCATCGCTCCATAATATTTGGTGCTCTCTGTTGCAGCAGTACAGGAGTGTAACTGGCAACCCTGTAGTAGTTTGCCCACCCCCCATTTCATTACATTATCTGTCTCTCTGACTTGCCAAGTTTGAACTTCAGGGTGAAAGAGGAGGTCATGACAGCTGAGCTTCGGCAAGCACTTTCCCGTTTCTAAGACAGTAATCATACACAACAAAACAATGTGGATGATCTGAACGAGCGCCATTTTGTGTTTTGATTTTGTTTTTTTGTATTGTTTTCATACCATTGTGCATAGTGCAAACCAGACTGGCGATTTAAGCAGCTCGAAAAGTTATTTTCCTCATTTTTATTCTGCTCTCAATTTTACCCTCAAGTCTCTGGAAGCAATTAATTTATGCTCAAAATGCTTGTTAAAGTCACCAGAACATACCAGGATGTTAACCATATGGGTTAGGAGCAAAATAAACATTACAAATGGGTAAAGTCCTATTAGTGAAATTTCCACAAGCCTTTGGGTGTGGAACATTTTATTCATTTTGGCTCCACAATGTTCCCAGGCAGAGAACTTGGTGTAGCACATGACTCTGCATTTCATTTAAGGACATCTGTACTATTGTCCCAACTATAAAAAGATGGAAACGAGACTACATTAAGCTTTTGAGGCTCTGGATATTTTTCACTTGCCTCGTTGCCAGCTT
Source organism: Larimichthys crocea (assembly GCF_000972845.2). Lineage (NCBI taxonomy): Eukaryota > Metazoa > Chordata > Actinopteri > Sciaenidae > Larimichthys > Larimichthys crocea. Next base: position 11,725,021 of record NC_040016.1, read on the forward strand.
CCTCGTAATTATGCATTACTCTGCGATGGCTTGAATCATTCATCGAATGTAGTGCAGTATTGCACAGTCCCTAGTAACAGTTTAAGTTCTAAAAATAACACGCTCACGGGAGAGTGAATTCAAATATCAGTCTGTTTGGTGTCTCGCTGATAAAATGATGCAGTTAAATCAGTTTAGATTTGCTCATTATATCATCTGTTCATTCTTTCACACTGTCGCTGTATGATTAATAATGAAGTCACACAGGCCGACAAATTATTTTGTTCAGTGGTCTACTTTAGCACAGGAGTACATCAGTGTTTTGAACTTGATTGCAGCCTCGTTCATCAGCACAGGCTGTTTATTGAGTATTTCTAAGCGGAGAAAGTTGCCCTTGTCCTCGGTCATTATGCTAAACAGACTGACTGCTGCGACTGTCAGAACAGGGAACTGGCCTGCTCTCACTGAGATGCCTCCAGAGGCATGTAACCAGGCAACTGGGCAACTATGGGGACCATGAGGGGTACATTTCCAAGCAGCAAGGGACTACATATTTACTCTGTCCTTCTCGTTCTTGCTCTTTCATTCACATTTTCACTCACACACTCACAGACGACGGGGGAGGCATTTTTTAAAATCCTTTATTCAAGATACAGAAACAGCATTTAGAAGTGAACAAAAGGGCTTTTCTTCTGCTGGGCCATCTTTTCCATTGATAAAGTTCCTTTCTGTAGTGTAGCCGCCATATGCATGCTTCAAACAGTCTGTCATAACGGAATCTTCAGCCATCTCAATGTTGCTCAGCTGCATTTTATTGTCTTGAAGAGAGAGTAGCCTTGTATATTTCCCCAGTGTGTGTGTGTGTGAGTGTGTGTGCATAACAACACAGATGTGAGTTTACCGGTATGTTAGTTTAGCATGGTATATCTGCTTTGAGTTGCTCTGTGAGATCTGTCAAAATCTTGTGGTGTTTGATAGAGCTGACCGGTAATTAAAATGCTTGTTTATTGACAGTATGATATGATCTTATGGTGTTATTGTTCTGCACACGTCTGTCAATCAAATAGATGATTTCAAGCAAACCATAATTAAAAAAAAACTAATAAAGTAGCTTTCTTTTAATGCTTTTAATGAAGCGTTTTGTTTTATGTAGTGAATAACGGTGGATCAGTTTATAGCTTTCGGCATCAGTTTCTTTATTTTCTTTAATTTTTTTATGCCCATTTGCAATATTGTGATACATGTAGACATTTTGTAGTAAAGCTATCAATAACCTGATACTGATGTCAACCATATCACTCAGCGCTATACGCTCTGATGTGATTTATGGTTCGTCTGCTACAACGCATTCAGCAGCCACTTAGTCGCTAGATTTATGGCAGCCTTGCAATAAACAGTATATGGATCAAATGAAATGTTATTTGTTTTCCTTTTCAGTGTTAATATAAGACCATAAAAATGCTGTTATTACTCCAGTGGCTGTTTTTATCACCTGAAATCTCAGAAGTGCCAATACAATTGAAGATTTATTTCTGGACATTTTCAAAAATCTAGATGGTCTAACTATAATCCTAACACACAAGTGACGGCAGTGAAACAGGCACAGGATGAGGTGAAATTAATGTAAGCTTAACCTAACTCTCTGTTGAGGTATGTTGACCACAACATGAGGCATGCTAAGTGTGCTACTGACAGGAAATATGGTGTTTTCCTGCTGTATCACAGTGTAAAGCATTTACCTTTTTAAAAATGATTTGTAAGTACCATATCGACCATATTTTCAAACTTTAGACCAAACCATATTTTTTTTCCTCATTCTCAGACTATGAATAGGAACAGTGAGTTTCCAAACCTCATAAGCAGAAAAACCACAGCAATCTTGTAATCGAAAGAATTCCTGCAATTTGTTTTTTTTTTTTTTTTTTTCAAGACAAACTTCTCTAAAGGCTCACTCAGCACAATGCATTTTGAGGAGCTGACCTATTTTATATTTTTCCGTGCTGTCTGCTGCAATCATCAGACATGCATCTCATGTGCACGTGTGCTACCCCAGCATTTAGACACCCCCACACTCCCTCCCTCCCTCCCACTGCACGCACACACTTATTCAAATACACACAGCAGACAAATGCACTTTGTCATCCAGATTTATCCAATTATGATGACTTTGTTGTTTTATTAGCACTTGTGCTTGACCGTATCCTCACATACTTATATTTACTCATGTGCTGTGGTCAAGCCACTGTGGGTTAAATGCTGACCTGGTGCACTGTTTTGTAGGCAGAAATGAGGCCCAGCATGTAACCCCACTCCCCCCAGAGAAGCACTATTTATTCTGAAGGTGGTCTCCCCTTTTTTGATATGCAGAGATCCGTAACCAGCTGGTGGAGCAGTTCCGTTGTCTGGAGCAGCAGTCTGAATCCCGTCTGCAGCTGCTGCAGGACCTGCAGGAGTTCTTCCGTCGAAAGGCCGAGCTCCAGCTTGAGTACTCCAGAGGCCTGGACAAACTGGCAGAGCGTTACTCTGCCAAGATCCGCACCTCCAGAGAGCACCAGCACTTCAAGTGAGTCTCCCCGCTGTCTGTCAGCTAAGCACTGGAACGTCTGTATCGAATGTGTTTGACTGATAAATGAGTGTCACATATTTCATACTGATCACTGGCACGGGCACCGTGAGATGGAAAAATAGAAAGACAGACAAGGAGAGGAGGGATAAAAGCAGAAGAAATGACCTGAAATGAAGCCAGAGCCAAGGAAACTTGTGGCCTCAGGCTTCTGTGTTTCTCCCAACTAGGTCAGACTCTTTATCCCCCCCCACCTCCCCGCCACCGCCCCGGCTTTTCTATGTGGCTGTCATTTCATTTCCATTCTCAGACAACTTCATGCTAGACTGCTACCCAAATGCTCATATTTTTTTCAATGGGCACAAATGAAATTAGGGCCTCAGTCAGGAGTCTGAAGAAAAAAAAAACACAGGCTATTTTACTCAGATTGATGTTAACGGTTTGTAAACTGTAAATATTTGTGTAAGAGAGATCTATGGTCATGAAACAAACATACCCTGCAGCATGTTGAGGAATTACTACTCGGATGCTCTGACCAGCCTGCAGCTTGCTTTGACTTTTAGATCATTGTCTGACTGTACATGCTGCCCGTGCATGCTTGTTTTTGTCCATGTCCACAAAAACAAGACAAAATACATTCTTAAAATCTTAAGCCTAAAAGTTTGCTCCTCACTTTGGAAATAGACCAGTTAGGGCTGCCACATATGGTTGAAAGCTCCTGGAAAAAAAAGTTCAGATGAATTTGTCAAATTTAGAAAAAATCTACTTTTCTAATACCCAGTCTTGTCGTTTTAAATTTGGAAATTGAACCTACCTTTTATAAAGCACGACCGTACAGATGGTGTAATCGATTCATAGGCTGTTACGCACCCTTTCATGTGACCTGGCTGTGTCAGTCATGTGTAACAAACACGTTGGTTTATTCAGGAGAGGTCTTCCCGGCTCTCTTTCAGTCTCTCCGGCCAATTGGATGTAAAGTGTAATCATGGCGGAGAGCCCCCGTCACTGGGACATTGATAAATGGAGCGTTTCCTCAAAGGGAGACCCCTGCAAGAGATTCACATTGCATGACTTCTCTCTACACCCTGCTGTCCCAGATTCTCCCCCGTCACATTAAATGGTCATCATTATATCTCTCTGTCAAAGGCTAGATTCATACTCACAGACTACAATGGACTGACTAAGTCTATCATTAATAATCCCACATGGTCTTCTCTTTTGGGTTTCAGATTTGGCTCTGTACTCTCTGGTTTCATTTAAATTTTTTAAAGCAGAGAAACCATTGAACAGTGCCCGTCTTTTTTATCTGTGATCCTTTCAAATTTCCCTTTCTGGTGTCAGATCTAATAAAGCGGCTGGAAGGAGATTGTCAACGAACATTTTCAAAACCTTCTGTGGAAGAGTAACTATCAAAAATGTGCTTATAAGAGAAGATGACTCTGTGTACTTCTTTTTAAAAGACAATTTCTATCCGACGTGTTTTACAATAATTATAGGTGCATTATGTGCTAGTTCACTATCAGTTGGCTAGTGCATTTCATTTTATGATGGAGAGAACTTTTATTTGACGGTTATCGCTGTACTTTTTGTATGCTGCCAGGCAGAAAACCACCTTCTGTCATCTCCCTTGAACAGTTCTGAACCAACTCTTTTGTGTCCCGAATACTACAGTCTCATCCTTATTCAAGACCAGCCAACAGCCAAAGATGTACAGTCAAGGTCCTGGCATCCCGTGTAGTACAGGATCAAACAATCTGCTTGAAAGGAGGGCCTATAGGGATAGCTTGTTCATGTTTTTTATCAAAGTGTTAAAGGATGAAAGAAAAAGCCAAAAAAAAAGAGAAGAAGATGCTGATGCCAAGCACTCTAGATTACCTTTAGCATCGAAAGTGCAACTCTTTTAACTTGCAGACTTTTCAGATTTCTGTTGCGTGCCGTGTACTAAGTTTGTGCTACTTTTTTAACATCATTCACCCAGACATAAGGGTAGAGCTAATATAAAAGACGGATAATTTACATGTAAAAATGATGAATGAAATAAGTCAGATCTAGACTGACAGGTATTAAAGGGCCAGCGTGTACGATTTAGAGAGCTTTATTTACAGACTATGACATAAATATAATATAATATAATAATATAATATAAAATGCATGAGTTCATTAGTGTATAATCACCTGAAAATATAAATTGTTCTGTTTTTGTTACCTTAGATTGAGCCTTTAATATCTACAGATGCCACAGGTCCTCTTGCACAGAGGAGTGTGTTACACCGCCATGTTTCCACAATCGCCCTGGACAGCCAAACCAAACAATTGCTCTAGAACAAGTGTGGGGTTGCAGTCCACACTACAGTCATATTTCACTTCAAAATAACAACGACAGCCTGAATAAACCTCAGCTGGGATAAAAAATGATCAAAGTTTCAATCAGTTGATAGAAAACTAGTCAGGACAACTCTTTTTAATGCGATCTTCAAAAGTAAGACTCAAAAAAACTACTACAGTCCAATGTTATAATGTGGATCAGTGTCTCATCTGATGATTTGTAGTTGGTCAAAGAAATAATTTGGAATTTAGAATAATTTATTAGACTTTAGGTTTGCCGCACTGCATCTGAAATAGGCAATGACGATAGTGCAGTTACTGAAGGTCACGTGAAAGATGTTGATATAAATATGCAAAAAACATCCTGGAGCAACAAAGGGCTCCTTACAACCAGTTGTGTGGTTAAAAAGTATGAATGAATTTGATGAATCTTGTGATATTAATGTAACAACGTAGCTGCTTGTGGTGCTTTGTGCTGTATTCTGGCACAGTGGGAATCCGTATGCAAGTTATATTTACAAATCACAAGCAACAAAATGGCATTCAGTTCGACGTGCAAAAGAATATCAGTTTTTCAGAAAATCAAGATTTTGATGAGAGAGATAATTGTGGCAGCCATGCTCGACAAACTGAAACAGTTCATTACTCCTTATCTGGCTGCTGACAGCTCGTGTGGTACGATTAAAAAAAAATAATATGTGGGTGCAAAACAGCAGAGATGTCTATCAGGGTATGAACTTATTTTGAATATCCTCTTCCCTGTCAATAAAGACATGCAAACTCATTGATCTTAACTTCTCTTCTTTCTTTCAGCAGCCATTAAAGGAGAAATAAAAAGGCTTTGCATACAAAGTAATATGACACAGCATTTTTTTGTACTGGAGTCACAATTGTTGTTGGTCAGAAAAACAGTTAAATGCCCTCTAAAGGCAAAAGATGAAGACAAACAAACTCTTTGGTGTGAGGATAATTGAACTCACATGCTCCCTCGAGCAAGGATGCAAGTGCAGGCAGCATGCTTTCTGTGTGTGTGTGTGTGTGTGGGTGTGTGTACAGCTGCCTCCTTTTTTGCTGATTCCTCACCACATGTGCAGTGACCCCTTGATCTCTAATAAGTAAACCCCCAGAGCTGGTATCAATAGATGAAATGTAAGACCTGTTCTGATGGTCTTCATTTTACACAGACATGAAACTTACCAAAGCCTGATGATCGAGTATTTTGATAAGAGTTGAAGTAATGATGCAACAGTTGGTGTGCTGATGACCTCAGCTGTAATTTAGTTTGTGGTGGAGACGATAACACATTTTTTCGTACTTATTGGTTATACATATACGGCCTAAATGTTGGAGTTGTATTAGTCTACATCGTCTTTCTTTTGCTGTTTCAGAAAGGACCAGAATCTCGTGTCCACTGTGAACTGCTGGTATTTGGTCTTGGAGCAGACCAGGCGGGAGAGCAGAGACCACGCCACTCTCAGTGACATCTACAACAACAACGTCATTGTCCGTCTGGCACACGTGGGCGAGGATGTCATCAGACTTTTCAAAAAGGTCAGAATTGGAATTAAATGGATGAGGGCATGTAACCCTGACCGTTACTAACGCACACAGTCACAGAAACTTATCTGCTCAAACTGCATGACTGAGCCCACAGATCAGGGAGCTTGACGCCAGACCAACAAAAATATGTAAAAATATGTTTAAACGTATCAGGACATACAGTATATTTCATGCTGTGTGGTTCTCATACAGCATATCATGACATCAGATTCACAATGCCATTGTCTCTTGTTGTGAGCAGTAATGTTTAATCAGCAGCAGTTTAATCTGATTGATATTTTGCATGCACAGGCCTTTTTTAAAGCCTGGCTTCATTACGTCGATGCCCAGAAGACTATTCTCACCCATCACTGAGGTTTTAGCTGCCTTACAATGCACCATTTTAAGTCTGGCAGTATTGCGAGAGGCTATGGAGTAGCAAGTGTCAAAAGTAAAGCTTAACACGGTTGGTGAGAGATTTTGTTACACTTTTTAAAACTCGCCCATTCATCATGCGATGATTGTCATTCTCGATACCATGCTCGGTTTACTCCACGTTTCAGATCACTAACCTTTCTTTGATGGTCTTTACACCTCATCACTCTTGTCTCCCATTCATTTCACACCAGATTCACATTAAACAGGACTCATTCAGTAACTTAAGAGATTTAGCTTTAACTTATTTCATTCAAAATCTTCAACATCATAGTATACTTTTGTGTAACACACTGTTCTCGGCTCTCTCATTTTGATAAGGGATATGTTTGATGTACAGTACGCGTGAGAGGTAGCAGGGTGCCTGTGTTTCAGCGGCTATGATGAACAGTCTACCATGGGGATCTTAGATCAGTATCGTTTGACAGTGGCATGAGTCCACAGTAAATTTATGCCCTCCAGTGGGCTGTGCACTGTCACGATGGGAGCCTTGATGAGAATGGGGTGGCTTGCGGCCAGCACAAAGAGCAGGACTAATAACCTCTGGCTGAAAAAACTGTCTCCCTCTGCAAAAAGTTAGCTCAAATTGTGACAAAGTTCTCCAAAACAATAATCCTGTTATGCTGTAGCGTCTTGGTTCAGCTGCAGTGCAGTCTCACTGCTAATGAATTACACATGTGGGGAAGGGAATGAATCAACTCTGGCGTGTGTTAAGTCAAAGTTTAAATGTACTGAATGTGCTGTTGTTTAATTATTGTCACATGTGAAAAGGCAAAGGTTGCTGTTTTGACAAGTGGCCCCTGAGAGGTGGCAAACAAAAAAAAAAAAACAGGACAGATTGGGTTGAGCATTGCTCTGTATCCAGTCAAAAGGATTTTTAGAGTCACTCTCCACTGGCCACATTCCTCCTCTTGAGCTGTAAGCCCCGTCATGGGACATGTCCAATTCTTCATAGACTCTTAGCCCCTGTAACTGAGCTGAAACTGTGACACAGCTCCTTGGGAAATGTTCTGCAGTTTCTGCACTGTTCTATTTTTGTCTGCATGTGCACTTCGGTCATTATATTAGATCCTTTCTGCTGCTGAATAATGACAGCATTTCAGTGCTGCTGACATCCCTCACATATAAAATATACCCCGGCACACAGCCTTTGTGTTTTTCCACTTTCAGGAAGGCAAATCTCTTAAATAACCGAGCTGTTATTCCTAGGCGTTTCAATACCTTCCTTCCTTTGTCCTTTCAAACGTGCAGTTTTCATCACCTAGAAAACTATAATCTGTTTTTCTCTTTTACAGAGCAAAGACATCGGGGTGCAGATGCACGAGGAGTTGGTGAAAGTCACCAATGAGCTCTACACAGTGAGTGAACAAATATCATTGCCCTTTTATGCCTATCCTTTCTTTGTCTACACCAGCCAGACTGTTTTGCCTTTCTCCCTATGTTAGCCGCCTCTGGCTCGTCAATCCTGAGCCCAGGCTTTTTTTCATAGGTGAACCTCTAACCTGTGAAGCAGCTGGCCTGAAACTGCGCACAGCAGATATGCCTTATCAGCAGTGCACCCTCTAACAGGTCATTTTCCGCCTTCTCCGGTGGTTGTGAAAGGATAAAATTTGCTTTCTTTCTCCCGCTGTGAATTTCTACTTCAGTTTGAAGGGGAGAGCGTTCTTGTCCCTGGCTGTGCTTCGAGCGGACTCAGCAGTCTGTGCTGCAGTGGTGCACTGTGCTCACAGAAAACACAAGCTGCTGTAATAGTTTCCGTTAATGTCACATGTAGTCACACGCGTCTTTTTGTACGGGGGGGGGTAACAGTTGTCACTCCTGTCAATTGTTGATTGTTGTATTGTACATCCAGAACACACAGACACCCCTTGTGAAAACACGTGTGCATGCGTGACACTAAACATACGGAAACGGTCTGTGTGGTGCTGAAATGGCCAATGAACTGATCACAAGAGTGCTTCCTTCTGGAGGTTTTTGTTTGGCTATTCAACAGCAAATCTACAATAAGAATCAGTTTATATGAATCAAACAATTCAGCAGATTAACATATTATTTTATATATGATTTAAAACTCTAAAACTAGGGACTAATGTGAGTATACGATTAATTTTAGGCAAACTAACTACAGGTTGTGAAACTACAGTTGAATCGAGCATATAAATATATTTTATTTTTCATAGGTTTTTAAAAATGTTTCATAACAAATAAACTGTGACACACTTAGATACTCCAGATGTTTTACAGTAGTTTTCATTTTCAAGATTTATTATACTGTTATTATGCTTTGGCCTTGAGTTGTATAGAATTTAAATGTAAAGTAAAACATTTGAACACATCTTATGTTAAGATTCTGACTCCCATTGTGCTTCATTGATTATTTTATTTTCATTTTAAATGAAGTGTGAAACGCCACATTTGGCTACTTGCGGCACACTTGACTACCTGCATTATGTCTAAAATATAAAAACTTTAAGTGATCAATGAAAGAGAATTAAAAACTTTGTGAAAAGTTAAGGTCTTTTTACTTAAAACACATTTATCATGGTGCTGTAAAATTGATTGTATATAAAAAAACAACAACTATAATTACACTAAAGTTAAGCGGTCTCCATAGTGCCTTAAAGGCAAATATTTGAAGCGCTGGTTTCATTCCCTTTAAACATATCAGGGAGTGAAGACAAACAGGAAGCTGCTGTGATCTTGTGCAGAAATGAGCCAAGCAATATCCAAGGGATTCTGTAACATGGTTTTTGTTTGTTTACATGAATACTTTCTGAAAGATAAGACGGGGACAAAACATGATATTATAAAAAAACAAAACAAAAAAAAAAACACTTAAATTGCAGTGCAGTTTCAGTGACTATTGATGACCGCTCGCAGGCACGTTTTTAAAAGGATGTTTGGGACGAGCAAATCACAAATAGACAAAGCAGAAGTACTTGTGTATGAGAAATATTCTCACACGTAACATTATACGGCACTTTACTGCCTTACTGATATTGATTTTTTTCCTCTCTCTCTTATTCATGCATTATTAAATGCCTGTCTACAGCTCCAACACACAGCATGAGGAATTTCAGTATTTCTTCAAATGCGTATAGCTTAAATGAAACTTATATACAGTATTTATATGTAGAATTTGTTCATCAGTTCTCAGTTAAATGTTTACTTAAGGATGGATTTGCCTTTGTAAATCTGCTGGTCACTATTGATCTGTTGCTGGCTTTCTGTGGAAATCAAGTAGTTTCTTGTTTCGGGGGTATAGCAGAGAAGGTTGCTCACTGTCACTTTGTAACCTCCTTTCTCCCCTGCTGATCGATCTCACTGTCCTCTGCACGTCCGTTTCAGACCGGGTTGCTAGGAAACCAGAACTTGAGAGTGAGTGATGGAGGAGCAGATGTTGTTTAATTGCACAGTTTATTCAGGGTTACTAGTTAAACGTTTACATGCAATCTCTTTAGTAAAACCACGAAACGTGAATCTGTTTAAATTCCCCTAAAGCAAGCTGAATGGAGCAGTGATGAAGCTTAGTTGTAATGAAACATACAGTGCTTGAGTTATATTGCTAGGATATTTTTATAACCCACCCTGAGGCTGTAGGGAAGACAAACAAACACACAAATGTAGAAACATCAGGCTGACGCACACCTCCAGCACAATGCCGATCACAATGTGACACTCCCATGAGCAGCATGAGTGAGCTACACACTCCCTAATGTTTATGAGTGTAATAAAAATACAGGTTTACATGAGTTCATGCGTAATGTACGCTTGGGACTGGGAACTATTTGTGATCTTTTTAGGTAATCATATGATGATTATGTCATTATAAAATTGATAACATGCACTTTTTATATAACGATTATATGCCCACGTAAATCAATCTACAATGGAAGAATACTGACAACTCCTACTCCTACAAACATCTTTTATTGAAAGCAACGTAACTTTCATATACTTCACCTGCGCTATAAGACAGATAATATTATCAAAGACCCCAAACTATTTTACACTAATGCCATTATGAATGATTTTTAAATGGACTGCATTTAAAACACATGGAAGAAAGTTTGACTTTATTCCAGAAGCCATAAGAGTCTAGTAAAAGAGGTCTTGTAAAATACACTCATAAAGTCTTCATAGTGTTGAACATAGTTGGCCAGCTAAAGATTGGTCACAGCCGTTAACCCTTGTCTTTTTATATTTATTTTTAATATGTGCAGTATCATATTTTGGATTTTATATTTTCTTTCTGGATGAATTGTTGCTGTTTTTGTGCTTGCTAACCAACTTGCCTAGAATTGGCCATAGAGGCCCACAAAGTTAAATGTGTAATGTAACAAATCAGCATTTTATTCTGTTCACATCACCGCATTTGACATGAGATGTATGTTGTTACAGGTGATGAAGACCTACCACATGTACCATACTGAGAGTCTCAGTGCTGAGAACAAGCTGAAGGAGGCAGAGAAACAGGAAGAGAAGCACATCGGCAAGGCCAATGACATTAGTTCCAGCCTTCTGCGATACGGCCATGATGAACGCCCACAGCGACGGAGCTCTGTCAAGAAGATGGAGAAAATGAAGGAGAAGGTCTGTTTGGGTTGACTGGTTTATACATGATATGATATGTGTTGTACATTATCGGCATCTACACTCAAGTACAAACGATCTGCAAATGCATCCATAATGATCTTCTTGAATTTCACCAGTTGCTATCTGCACAAATGACACTGGAAAATGTCGTTAAAGCTCCAAGGAGCCCGTCTCTACATTGTGCAAAATATTACATGTATTGACAGATTATATCAAATAAAATCAGACTGATGTAGTAATGCATTCTTTGAGTACATTAGGAATCAATTTTACATCCTGTATTGATGGGACTCTTTCTTTCTCTTCCTCTTTCTCTCTAGAGACAAGCCAAGTACTCTGAAAACAAGCTGAAGTGCACAAAGGCCCGCAATGACTATCTTCTCAATCTGGCAGCTACAAATGCTCTGGTGGCCAAATACTACATTCATGATGTCTCAGACATGATAGACGTAAGTTAATATTGTCAGAGCCGAAAATGCAAATGTTAAAAGAACTACAGTTTAGTCCAAGTGCTTCTTTTGCAACTTCTGGGTCTTTTATTGGTTTATAATGACTATATTCTTGTCCTCAGTGTTGTGACTTAGGTTACCATGCAAGCCTGGCACGTACCTTGAGAACCTACCTGTCTGCAGAGTATAGTCTAGAGACTTCTCGCCACGAGGGTCTGGACTTGCTGGAGGGAGCAGTAGATGCCATGGATATCAGAGGAGATAAGCTGAGGTTCATGGACACCCACAGCCAGATCTTCTGTCCTCCTGCACGCTTTGACTATCAGCCTCACATGGGAGATGAGGTGAGTCACTAGAAAACAGGGCTCTGAGAATAGGGCCTTAGTACGTATTGGTACAATGTGCATCTCATCATGTTTGCTGTTCTCTATGTTAAATCCGCCTGGTGAAGTTCCCTTTCTTCCTTAATGCTAGGTGTGTCAGGTGAGTGCACAGCAACCTGTCCAGACAGAGCTCTTGATGCGCCACCACCAGCTGCAGTCTCGCCTGGCCACGCTGAAGATAGAAAATGAAGAGGTGAGAGTGCACACCGGTCTCAGAGGGTTGAAGGTAGCCGGTGTCAGCATTTGATCTTAGAATGAAACATGCTATACATACTAATGTTCCTTTCTGCTCACTCACATATGGCTAAATATAAAATCTAGAGGCCATTGCAAAATAACACGGCAGGAAATGAACGCCTTTATCGTTCAGACGATCAATGTTGTCTACATGTTGCTGAACAGGAAGATTTTTGAAAGATGGATATCTGCTGCTCTGTTTGTAACATGGTCTGTAAGAGGACATGATGTTAACAGGCATTGAGGCATTTTTAGAAAGAGTATTAAAAGCTTACTGATCCAAAATGTAAGTGTGTATGTGATACAACAGACATTTTTAGAGAAAGAACAATACAACTCTCATATCTGTTTATTTAAATGGCAATCCACAACACCCAAATCCACCAAACAGCACCTTAAAGTGCAATAATAAACATACTTGTCTATGCTGTACACGGTCAAAAAGACAAACTGGTTTTACACCCAGCTAATGTAATATAAGGTGCTGGAGGGAAGACTTCATTACCTTTGGACAGTTTTATGCTGACCTAAACTAACTGGCTACTGGCTGTAGCTTAATATAGACTGCACAGGTGTGAGAGTAAATGCACTATTAACTACACCTTGAAAAATAGAGCTTAATTTGAAAATCTGCTTCTCTATTAGGACCCTATAAATGACACAGAATTTCAATGATGTAACCACTTCTGCAATTCATCACTCATCAAAAGGTTGTTTGTCTTACTTTTAGCACCCGAGGCGTTTCAATACCTCCTTTGGCTTCACTATATTTTAAACCGAGATTGGCAGCCAACGCCGTTAATTCTGTCACATGTGCCAAAAACAAGCAGTCTTCAGGACTGTCATCCTGTATTTATCGATTCATCTTCAATCTGACACTGACCTCTGGGGTCGTCTCCTGCCTCCACTGGGGGCCACCCCGACATGCATAGTAACCAAGGCCACTGTGAGTCACACAGACCTGTTTAAAGGTCATCAGATTGTGTATGTGTCAGAGCCTGTCTGTCATGAATATGGAAATGCACACTGCCTTCCTGTCTACCACACACATGGAAGGAACATAGTTAATCTTTCATGTCACGATGCTCCATGCGAGGAAGCTAATTACTCTGTTGTTTACGGGGTGTCAGTCAAAGTGCTGTGAAAATGGCCTGCAGTGGTTTAATCTGAGACGGTGGTGGCTTGTTTACACCGTACCGCTTGTTTGTGACAATGAGAGGATGTCTTTGGAAATATGTACATCAGGAATAATTACAGTATTCTTTGTTATATACAACTCACCAAATGAATTCCATACATATTTCATACAATCCTATTAAACAAAGATGTTGTAACTGTGGATATAATTCAAATTGTCTGCTACTAGGTGAGGAAGACTCTTGACGCCACCATGCAGACTCTTCAGGACATGCTCACAGTGGAGGACTTTGATGTGTCAGAGGCCTTCCAGCACAGCCAATCCACAGAGTCGGTTAAATCGGCTTCCTCGGACTCCTACATGAGCAAGGCAAACATCACAAAGAGACGAGCCAATCAGCAGGAGACAGAGGGCTTCTACTTCACTGTGAGTTTTCAGAGAAATGAGACCATGAAGGTGCTGCAGCATGGACGGTGCACACTATAATTAGAAATAATCCTGTCAATATTCGTCCTTTTATCTGTTTCGTCTGCAGAAATACAAGGAGTACTTGAATGGCAGCAATCTCATTGTCAAACTTCAGGCCAAGCATGATCTTCTGAAGCAGACGTTAGGAGAAGGTAAGATGTACTGAGTTACACATTTGTGGTGTGGTAATAGTTTGGGGTTTATCTTTTACAATATGTTTAGTATTATGTGGGCAAATAATAGAAATATTAAAGTCACAACAAGAGAAATAGTTGACTAGATTTTGGGGATCCCTTGATATAGAGATGGTGTTACAAATAATATCTAACAAATCGATGTTTTCAGCAAAAAATCAATAGGTCTAAATACTAAAACAAAAACATACATTCATGATTAGAAGTACTTTGCTTGAAGGCCATGTCATGCCAGTCTGTTCATAAGAGCCCAGCATGTGAATACGGATGTTTATCTTCTCATGTCAGTGTGTTGCTACTTGAAAATCTTAGAATTATCTGCTTACTTTTGCTTGTATATTAGTTGGTTGGTCCTCACATCATTCTTCAGCACTTAGAGTCATTTATGTTTTGGATATACAAGAGTCTAGGTGGAGGAATTTGAATGATTGATTCTGTGATTTTTTTTTTCTACAACAAAGCTGGAAATAATTATTTTGTGTACCAAAGTACACAGAACTCTTAATTTAGGAGTATTTCGTGCCATACTTTAATCGTATATTTAATCATACATTACTTAATATGCATTAACCTCAGCCAAAGATGTGGCATCATTGTGTTTAAGCTTTAGAGTTGGAATTACGTCTGTTTGACATAAAGCAGGGTTGTGCTGGAAGCTGTTTTCCACATGATGTGAATCCTTGAACAAATATTTCTGATTGACTGATCAAAGTGAGGCCTTAATTTGTTTGTGTACAGTGAGATGTGTATGTGTGTGTGCGTGTGCACGCGAATGTGATGCACATATCATGAAATCATCACACTGTACAAATCAGCTCCCACAACCACCCACTCCTGTTGCCCCTGGATACATTTTCTACTTTGCCGAGCGAGTAGACAGGCTATCCCCTTCTGGGGCTCTTGTGCCGTTTCTAGGGCGACCGCTGAATGACCGCTGCCTGGCGGTGAGTCAAATACAGCCATGGCGCTCACCCCATTGAGTCTGGCTGAATAGATGCCCGTTTTCTCATAACACCCCTTTCCGTCTCCATCTGCCAGCCTTGTATAGTCGGCCAGCACTCAACCGTACAGCTAACTTCTGTGATTGTAAAACTAGCGTATACTAATTTAGTCTCTTTCTCTGCTGTTTTTCCTTTTAGGGGAGAGGGCTGAATATGGAACAACTAGGTAAGATGTCCAGTGACAAGAGGGTAAATAAAGTAGGCGATGATGTGTGAAATCCTTCCTGTGTCCCTGGAAATGGCAGGAATGAGATCACAGTCTGGAAATAGTCTCAACTTCTCTCTTATTTGTTGAACAAAAGGTTCGATCCTAATTAAAGTAGGTGGTGCTCAGAGCCTCTATCTAATATGTTAAGATTAAGAAATGAAATGCCAGTGAGATGGATGACTTCCTGCTGATGTTCTTAAGAATTCAATGAGCAGAAAATGTACATATATTGACAAGGCAGTCTCAGGGCTTATCGAATATGAGGGTTTAACGTTTGCCTTTTTTCATCTTTGGCCCAGTTCATTAAATCTTTATTGAATTTTTTTTGTGTGAGAATTCCCTGTAGTCATTGTCACTGACATCTGATAAAGTTTTGCTCCAGCACCTCCGTCTATGGATGAGTTTAAAGGAATAATTTGACAATTGGGGAAATTAGATTAGAAGATTGATACTAAATCGATTTTATACTAAATATGAAGCTACCACTAACCATTAGCCTAACTTAGTGTAGAGATCAGAAACAGCTAGACTGAAATATTTCACCTTTTTTTTTGCAGATAAAACAAACAAACAAACAAACTTTGGGGTGAGGCAGGCTAACTGTTCCCCCCTGATTCCACTCTTTGTGCTAAGCTAAGCTAAGCTGGCTTCATATTTATTTTACAGATACAATAGTGATCGATCTTTACATCTAACTCTTAGCAAGAAAGTTAGACGTGAAGCATATTTCCCAAATTCAAACTATTCCTTTTATGTTTTGTCAAGGTGAAAAACTGAGATGTCAACAAATGCAGTAAAAAAAAATGTCAATGTCAAAGTGTATTTTGATGTATAGTCATACCACTTGCATTATTTTCCATATTTACCATGTACCAACCATACACCCCCCCACCATCTCCCCAGGCCCCCCACTCTTCCCCCTAAACCCCAGAGAATGCGGAAGTCTAGACCTCGCTCCATTTTTAACCGTAAGCTGTTTAACGGCAATATGGAGGCCTTCATTCAGGTATTAGCCCATCTGTGCTCTTTGTCTCTCCATGAGCTCAGCTGTCTCGCTATAGCAGTCCTTGGGGGTTCTCTTTTGCCTTTGCCCACTCTTTTACCCAAATGTTGGCTCACTCATGCACTGACTTTCCTCTTCCTCACTTGCCTTGTCTTCACAGTCTTGCCGTTCAGGAAAGACAGGGTGAGAGTGAATTAATTTGGCTTCATGAGTGTCAGTTGGCCATGCACCAGCCATGTTAGGCTATGCAAATAAACACATGGCTGCATCCACTTTAATGCTCAATCAAAGAGTGACAGGCAGACAGTGTGCTTCGACAGCTGTGAAGATAAACGTCAGGATTCGGTAGAGCTAAAATGTTCTGTCGACTGGCAGAAAATATTTTGATAAGCAATTAAATGTTAGTCATTTTTCAAGCTGAAATTCCCTTTGATCTGTCTTATATGATGATGAAGTGAAAATCTGTAGATTTTATAACAAGTATTGAAATAACACCCTGGGATTTAGGAGGTTATGTTGGGCGCGTATTTATATTTATATTTATATTTATTACATTTTACAAAATATGATTCAGTTAGTTAATCCAGAAAATAGTAGTCAGCTTAATGAATAATAAAAATAGAGTAGTTACAGCCCTATAATTCAGCCATTAGCTTTTCTCTCTGTCAAACAGTCCTTTTCTGACTGAAAAGAAATGCTTTACTGTTTGTGGCCTCCACCCCCATCCTCTCGGGTAGTACCCTCCCTCCTACACACTCCCCCCGCCGAGCCATGTCCTCATGTCTCACACCCCACAAGGCACTGATGCTTTGGCTATTCTCTCAGGCCAGGCCTCCTCTTTTTCTTTCTCTGTACAATCTGTCTCTCTCACTAACCTGTTGTGGTTGTTGTTGCCTCTCTCTTCCTCTGTCTACGTGCCTTACTGCTCTCTGCCCAGGGGAAGACGGAATGTCCGTGCCAGGAGTCAGGTACTCTGTCTTATAGCAGGGCGGGGATGATCACACTGTGTTCAGTATGCTAACCAACATTTCTGTGCCTCTGTCCTGTTGGCATTCCTGGGAAAATACTGTAGTAATAGTAATTGTTCTGCTTATTTTTGCTCTGCACACTTAACATCAGTTATATAAAAATCATTAAATGATTAACAATGTTCTATCAACTCTGTGAAGTTAATTGATTCGAGGGGCTGCTTCTATAAGCTTCTGGTGATAACACCCTTCTGGCATGACTACATGTTTTCCATTATTTTCTACTGATGTGCTTCGAATAATGATCATTTGAATCTCTCTGGTAGGACTCAGGGCAGCCCATACCAGTGGTGGTTGAGAGCTGCGTTCGATACATCAATCTGTATGGTAGGTTCTTCTGGGGCTGCTTTTGCAGTGCCAGACATACATGATGTACAAATCCTGTCACTGTTATAATTGTACAACCTCATTCACACAAGAAGCAAGCAATAGGACCTGCTATTATCACTTTAGGGAAGAAGGATTGAAGCAGCACAATGAATCAGTTATCAGTTTTAAATTAGCTGACGGCATTTGATGAACTCAGACCTCATAAAATCAAAAGTGTTTGCCGGTGACAAAGCTGTGTTTGTAAAGATTGCAGTTAAGACAGACTTGATTGTGATTGCATCCAATAATGGCTAAAAACAAAAAAGTTCATTAACCATAAAAGAAACATAAACAAATTCACTAAAAGTGTCAATGATAATGACCTATTTGTCTTTGAAATCCTCTAGCAGGGGGCAGTCTTAATCTCATAACATAATCTTTTATTTATCAGTTACTGCTGCAGACTGTTCTGGTCTTTGCATAATTTTCCCCCCCACCTTTATAGCACTTACTCACAATGTAGTCTAAACTATCATTATTTCTTTTTTTAAATGTGTTTTAACCTTCTGCTGTTAAGTGCTGCACAGGTAGGCCTAGTGTGTGGACCGGTTATTATTCTTATACTGTAAATGTGCAAAGAGATTCAATGAAAAGACATTTGTGCTGATACCTTTTGTTTTCCATTTTACACCAATGGCTCTGTCTGCTCACAGGTCTTCAGCAACAAGGTATATTTCGAGTTCCAGGCTCCCAGGTCGAAGTCAACGATATTAAGAATGCATTTGAAAGAGGTTAGTCCCGGTGTGCTTGGCTATCTTCTCTTGATTGATTTTAAATTGCGTTTTGTTCACCTCAAAAGCCACAGTCTCTCCTACAAGCCTTTTAAAGTGCAAATAAAGAGCCCATGTGTCACATGTAACCCTGTAATGGACATGTAAACCATTTTAGATGCATAATACATAAGATCAGCATCTTGGATTAATAACATGAGGAAACATAACTGCACTTTCAATGTTTATATTAACATGACAACTTCAAATATGCTTTAAAGGTCATGTCAATGCCATGCTACAAGGATACTGATAGTAGTGAATGATTAATGAGTGGATTAAATGTATGTTATGTCTATAGGAGAGGACCCACTGGTGGATGATCAGGCCGATCATGACATCAACTCTGTGGCAGGCGTTCTTAAGCTCTACTTCAGAGGGCTGGAAAACCCGCTGTTCCCTAAAGAGCGTTTCCTCGACCTCATATCCACAACTAGTGAGTCACATTCCAGGAAGACGCCTAAAAAATTTATTAATTAGGGTTGCTTTCTATAAATATTTTATTCTTCCGTTGCGTATTTCTTTTTATTTTAGAGCTTGACTCGGGCGCAGAAAGAGCTCATCACCTTCAGCAGATAATTGTGACTCTTCAGCGGCCCGTGATCATCGTCATGAGATACCTGTTTGCATTTCTGAATCAGTAAGTCCCGTCACAACGCATTCCACTTATTTCACACCGATAGAGTGATGCTAATGACTTCTATCTTTCCAGTCTTTCTCAGTACAGTGATGAGAACATGATGGACCCCTACAACCTGGCCATTTGCTTCGGTCCAACATTGATGCCAATACCAGATGACCAGGACCCTGTGTCCTGCCAGGCGCATGTTAACGAGGTCATTAAGACAATTATCATCCACCATGAGGCCATATTCCCAACCCAACGTGAGTTGGATGGGCCTGTGTATGAAAAGTGCATGGCTGGTGGAGAAGAGTACTGGTAAGTGGCGGTTTAATCCCTAGTTTATATACAGCCATTTACCACCTATTTGTCTCAGTTGTTAACAATTTCATAAAAAGAGATATACATTTACTATTCAGACGATTAGATAATATGCATAATTCTGTACGCTTGGTATAATAATAAATACTTAATTCTCGTTATATAGAAAGTGCTTGTAAACATGATGTTGTGGCTAGACCGTAACCCAAGATGCACATTGTAACCAGTATTCAATTGTATTTCTCTGGTAAATGTATGTACTGATAACCATAATCATATTTATGCATTTGTATGCATTTGTACATGTTTGTACATTGTTCATTCATTGATTTGGCTTTTTTTTACATTTTCTGTATTTTTTTGTGTTAAAAGTTTTGACAAAAGTGGGATGAAATTTAAAAAAAGAAAGAAAACAATGCCAACTGTGAAACACTAAAATAATGGAGTATGGAACTTGTATTTGGTTTGGAGACTGGAGGACTGTCTGTTCTTTTGTGCTTCTGACTGTGTAACTCCATATTTCTTTCTTTCATATGCAGTGAAAGCCCCCACAGTGAGCCAGGAGCTCTTGACGAGGTGGACAATGGTACCGGACCCAACACTAGTGACGAAGGTGAGTCACCAAACACAGACTGCAGCCGTACCTGTGAAAGCTGAAATAATTACCTTTCTGTCACCTTTTTTTGTTTCGTGCTTACTTTATATTATTTGTGTTGCAGAGTTGGAGCAAATCGAGGCCATAGCGAAGTTTGATTACGTGGGCCGAAGTCCTAGAGAGCTTTCCTTCAAGAAAGGAGCCTCTTTGCTACTCTACCTGCGAGCCTCTCAGGACTGGTGGGAGGGCCGACATAATGGCGTGGATGGGCTGATTCCACATCAGTACATTGTGGTACAAGACATGTGAGTAAGATACATTTATATGCACATTTGACTGTGAAGTCCACAATAAGATTTTAGCTTTATCAAAATTATTATTTTAGTATGAATCTGTGTTCTAGTCAAGAAATCCAGTGCCTTGGTTCTGCTGCAGGACAACATCTACTTTGGGCTTGGTCATTATTTATGTTGCTCTATTTTCCCTAAAATGCATGTTTCTATTCTTACCATCCCTGCAAGCTGTGTAATGCTTTCAAAAAGCTTGGCCTCATAAAACCTTCGTGAGGATCAGGGTGAATGAAATGCTCCTGTTCCTGAATGGTTTCCTTGTTGTCTTGGCACAACAAATGCCCCCCAAGTAGCTGTTGAACAGTAAGGAGGACGGTTACTCCTCTGCCTTTTTAATTCCTGCTCTAGCCTGATAACCACACCTGCAGCATTGGGCAGGTAACAAAATTAAAACCAAATTAAGAGGAAGAATGATGTATGTAATACCAAAAGTGGCTTCCAGGCACTGATGGGTGATTCATTTCGTGTGGAAAAGTAATTGTGCTGATGACATTTTAGATTTTTGTGTTGTTTTTGTGGCCAGAATGTAATTGTTAACGATTCTTTTGTGCAGTTTGAGAGATGAAACTTTTTTCAGTTCCATCTCTCAAAGTAAAAGCCAATAAAAACATTTCCTGAGGACAGAATCCATTAATGGAGATCAGTCTCTTCTGTCTGTCTTTATTAGGGATGATGCATTCTCAGATAGCGTTCAGAGGAGCGATAGTGCCGCCAGCAGTGTACCACACCACGATGAAAGAGCCCCATCCAGAAATGACCGCCAAGCTCCTTGCGAACACACACCTGAGCACCGCTTTGGAGCAGCATTGGGAAGGTCGGCTTAAATTCCATGGGATGTATGCCATAGGGAGTGAGAGGGCACATAGTACATGCAGTACATGGTGTAGAGATGATTAATAATAGCTTTAAAAAAAAAAAAAGATAGAGTATCAAACTGTGATTTTTTTTTTTTAGGGTGAGGGTGCGATCAGATGGAGCTGCAGGTCCACGCCACAGGAACGGCGCTGACAGTCACAGCCCCAGTCGAAGTGCAGACCAGCCCCCCAGGGTTATGCCCCGCCCCTGCAGCCCACACAAAGTAGCTGTTACCAGGGGCCCAACAGACAGTCCAGAAAAACGGCGTCTCACCACTTTTGGCAGTGCTGGATGTATCAACCACCCAGACAGAAAGGCCTTCATCGACAGCCACTCTCAGCGATCTTCACCCAGCACCACTCGGCACGCGAGTTTAGGAGATCACAAAACCCTCGAGGCTGAAGCACTCGCTGAGGTAAGTGTTAATATTGAATGGACCTTGAAATAGACAAATACAGGAGGAAGCTCTATTGACTGAGTTAGAGGCATACGCGTTTGGTTGTAGTTGCTCCATGCCTGATTGTATTTTGTCTTCTGTCCATTTTGTCAGGACATAGAGAAAACCATGAATACAGCTCTTCATGAGCTGCGTGAGCTGGAGCGACAAAATGTAGCCAAACATGCCCCTGATGTTGTTTTGGACACATTAGAGCCGCTCAAACACCCCGGTGGAGCCCAGGATCCACCAGGCAGCCCTCTACACACCATGGTGATAAGGGATCCAGATGCAGCACAGCGACGTACCAGTAGCAGCTCCTCCTCCGAGACCATGACCACTTTTAAACCTGCTCTGTCAGCACGTAGACCGAGTGCACCTCTAAGGCCTCCACCTGTCAGACCAGTCCGACCTGCTCCTGTGATTGGGCAGGGTCAGGGACCACACCGCTCCAGCAGCTCTAGTTCCTCCGGTCTTGGCAGCCCTGGCATCACACCCACTGACAGGGTCTTTCCCAAACCTCCCTCCCCATCACCGTCCACTTCCTCTTCATCCTCAGACAAACAAGGTAACATGTAGCTCCAGTCAGTCCCGAGTCAAGTGATTCGAAGAACTCTGTGGATTGTGATCACATTGACACCTGGTCTGTATGACGAATATTTACCACTAGTCTTGTATAGTCTCGGACGGCTACTGCTGGTTTCTGACAACTCTGTGCCCACCCATTGACTTGCCGGTGGACAAGTTAATGTACTGTATTACAATATTACACAAAAATAGGATTTAAATCTATGAGAATGATTTTATAGAATGCTACCATGCTGAATAGCCATGCTGGATAAACAAGGGATGCACTGGAAAATACTTCTGTTTACTGAAATCTGACAATGAAACATCTCATGTTATTAGCTCACAAAAATGCTGTGAGCTTGGACTTTGTATTTGGTTTTATGTTCCATTTTGACACTTAAGGGAATATTTCACCACTAATTATGTAGACATTAAGCCTCTGCTGATGGTCTATGTAGTCTATTAAAACTATAACTCCTTTGGCATCATTTATATTGACAGAGAAGTTTCCTTGGAGAGCCTGTCTCAGTACCAGCATATACCAGCAAGTGCTGCCAACAACATGCCGACACCACGGCTGTCTGAAATCACGCTCTATTTGCAATGTGGTGCACTAAATGAACTGTCCACCATTTTATTTGTGTGTGTGTGTGGACTTCACAGTGGGAAGTTTACATCTATGTAGATTACAAAAATCCAACAATAGATTAAATTTAAAAAAGTCACATTTTATAGATACAGTTGTGTGACGCTACACTTTAGTAATGACACAAAAAAACACCATAGTGTAAACTATTGTCTTGAGTGTTCTCAGACACAGCCGACGTTTGAATGGTAAGACCAGGCTAAAATTGCATTAAGTTGCAGTTTTTCTAATTGTCACTAGACGTTGGTACCAAGGAAATACATTTCCATGTGTCCATGTCTTATAACGGAATATCCTGATCAGGGTCGCGGCAGCTGGAGTCTATCCCAGCTGGTGTTGGGATAGGTCCCTTAATGCCAGCTGTGATAGGACAGAGCTGATACATGGAGACAAACAAGGTTCCAAGGAAATCACATCTGCAATAGAGCCATTATTTTAAGAAAATTCAGATTTGTTTCCACTGAGTGACATTGCAGACAGCAGTGCTTGCTACACCCCCACATTGGCTAATTCTTCTAGAAGCAAACTTATCAGAATAATTTGAATCATGATATAATTTTTTTTAATTAATTGGATGGAAATATCCTCCAACTTCTCTGTTGAAATGCTCATTTTTTTCCACAAGAGCGGTAAGATGTTTTAAAGAAATGGTCTCTCACTGCAGGATAGTGTTTTGGTTTTTGGTTGGGACAGGTCAACACCTGAAGCGTGAAAGTTCTCCAGTCTGGCCAGCAGTGGCGGCATCACTGGGTTTGCAGTGCAGCAGCACAATCTATGACAACCTGAGACTTTGCCTGTCTTTGTAGCAATTCCTCAGCAGTGGACCAGGACTGTTCCAAAATGTTCTTCTTAAGCCTGATAACAGGAGATAGGAAAATGAATCTTATCTCAGCCAAAACTATATTTTCATCTCAGAATAGGTCAGTAGATGGCAGAAATAGACCAGGCTGCAGGGCTACGGTTACACAGAGAACATTGACAATTATTACGACCATTTTAGACATACCACCCCTATAACTAATACAAAGAAATAAAGATTAAAATCAGTACAATGTTTCTATAATATAGTCATCTCTCTATATAAAAAAGATTAGCTGTGTTACCTCAATAAACAAGTAAAACGTTCTCCTTCAATTCAAGTGACTAATGCACTTCTGAACACTACAGGGAACTGTGTAGGTTCTGTGTTTTCATTTTGATGAAGTTGTTCTAGAAACATGCTATAGCACATCAGTATCATTAAAGCTTACATAATGTCTAGATTGCACATGGTCAGTTCAGGCTGTGTGGATGTTCAGATGAATTTGTTTACTGTCGGTGGTGTTTGTTGTCTGTCTTATAAGGATGATCAATATATCTTTAAAACGTAATAGGTACATTGAATTGAATATATACATATTGTTAAAGGATACTTGTATAAATAACATTGTATGATAGGAACAGGATATATTATCATGTCTAGTCTGTAGATTTTTGTAACTCTTATCCTTGCACAAACATTAACAAAACAATAAATCAATGAAACCTCACAGAAATGTCTAGTTTTATTGTCTTGACGTTCAATAAAAATGTAAGATGCTGAATGACTGCAGATGAAACAGAGGCCAATGTTGCTTATGACAGTGCACAATATTTATTGGAAATGCATGTAACAATATGTCTATACAGAGAATAGTGACTCTTCTTAATTTAGCTTCAATGCCCTTGCAACTGAACATCTGCAGTGTGAAGTACATACATGTGCTGAGTAGAGTGGTTTTGCAGTGCCATCTACTGGTCAGCGTAGATTTCATACTTTGTTAAAAGAATGGGGTTCAGTTAAAAATTAAGAAAATACTCCACTTAAAATGCACCTTGAGCCACCAGAGCAACCCGCAGATAAGCATAAATCAAAGTACAAAAGTATAAAACTGTTACTTTAATGTTAATGCCCTGATAATTATATTGTCACAATAAAATTATAATCATATAACACTGAAAGATGCTGTTCTGTCTAATGGATAATAAAAAAAAGATTGATCTTTTCCTTGTGATGGAATATTTTTAAAGGATCTCAGCTTCCATCACTGATGTACTGCATTGTTTAAATCTTTTTTTATATACTCATCAACACATTCAGTTACCACTCATGACCTGTGGATGGAGCTGGAACATAAAGCGAGAACTACTACCAAAAAGTGTTGAATTTCTTTTTACTTTTTTGTATTTAAGTTGCACTCTGTGAAGTTAAGTGACTGATGGCAGGAAACTAAACCCTTCTGCACTTTAAAGCCAGTCTGTTTATTTTAGGGAATCCCTTTTGTAACTCTTCCACTATAAAATAACACATTTTAAATCATCTTGATGCTACACTGACATGTGAGTAGATGAATGGTGCTTCCTGTCTCCCTGTGTAACTTGTGCTCCCGGGACGATCACCTGTGAAAAGTATGTAACGTTTTCAGTGACCAAACCACACACAACCAAATATTTCACCTATTTTTTCTGCTCCAATGGTTTGATTTTTAGTTAGTGAATATATTAAACAGACATACATGGTCTTCTCTGTCTTGCTTTGTTTTCCATATCCTGATCACGGTGATTCTACTTTTATTTCTTCCATGTCTACCCCTTCAGAGCCAGGTTTAATTCATTTAGGTGTGTTTATTGGGCTTAAAGTGGGAATATAATCAGATTATGACCTTGCTTGAGGCCTGAATGGCTGCCAAGAAGGAAAGGACCACCCGTGGACTAACACCCAGCTTTCCAGGCTGTAGTTTCCTGTTCAAAAGGTCTTTTCATTCATGTTGTGATATGATTAGTAAGGCCACCAGAGCTGCAGCTAACACAAGGTTGAGGATTGTGGTGCCAAGGCTCTGAGTATTTCCAAACAATACATCACTTACATTCCAGGGTATTAGCATATAAGCGGTGTGATAAATAGATTTTTGAGTAAATGCAAAATGTTGTTCATTGTGGCACCTTCTGACATGTTACAATCCATAATCTGGAAAAGCAGCTTAGATTATTGACCCTCTGGCTAAAATATGAATGTTCCAACACTGTTTATTCATAAGGAGATTTGAATATACTCAACACTGTTTTATTTATTGTTATTTACCTTGAATTACTGTATTACGATCAAACATCTTCAGTAAAGTATCGATACTAATAGTTCTGTGGAGAAATGCATCAGGGCATAATCACCCATACACACACATTCACACACCAATGTCGCAACCACTGGTTTACTTTTGTCTAATTCACTGTATGTGCTTGTACTCACTGGGTGTGGCCAGAGGTGCAACATGCCATAAAGTTTCAAGAGAGTTGTGCAGCTTTGTACAACTTTGTAAAGATTTTAAAGACGTTTGATGTAATGAAAAAAAAGTTTGAGAAATTTATATCCAGAATTAGAGTTAGAATGCAAAAGTAAACATAAAAGTAAAATTAATAAGACATACACAGAAAATTGTGTTATTTTCCATAATTTTATGTATTTTTTTTTTTACAGTGTAGTAATGCCGCTTAAATATAATCTACAACTCCTACAGAAACGTGGCCCTTAGTTGCGAAATGCTCCGCCATGTAAACCAGCTAGTCATTAACTTTGTCTGTTTGTTGTCGTTGAGCTCGGGCATGTGTGTACTGTGGCTTTCTAGAGCCTTTTCCATCACTGTGGGTGATCCAGCTCACATACAAATAGCGATATAATCCTTTGTGAATATAAACATATTGATAATAGCTGCTTTAATGCAAGGCATCGTTTACTTTTCTAAAGATCGGAGAAAAGTCTGAAAAGTAAACAAGAATTTATCATTTTCCTACAACCCCACGGACTCATTTTGTGACTCTCTGCTTGCCTCTTTTACTCCTTCCTTCCATTTTCTCCATTTATAACAAATCTGTTTATTGTTTAGTTGTGTGTTAGTCAGAGGCGTATGTTTGTTGTAGCATTCGTTTAAAAAAAAAAAGGCACACAGTTACAGAAATCTGTTGCTGCTCACTTGATCTATTGGCCTGTGCAAAATCGACCAGTTAAACTGTCGGATTCAATTTAATCCATTGGGGCCATTTAACATGCAATTAATTGATAAGATGCTTATCCAAAATCAACAAACAGCTCAGACTTACGTTTAAATTGTGCACTTGACTGGCTCACAGTTGCATTTTGCAGAGGTTTTGGTTTTAGTTTTCAATAGTAAGGTTCCAGTATGAAACAACAGGGTTGAGGGGAAATTGGTTTATTAATCTGATATTATGAGGCATGTATGATATCCTTCATGTTGTGATTTCATCTAAATAGATCGTAATCGATATCTCAGTCGCATATTCCCCTAGTATTTGTTTTTTATTATTTGAAACATCTGACTGAAATATGACTGAAGCATAGCTCAAGCAAAACAAACTCTTTTTCTAGATTTCATGTATCTAATGTTTCTGTGAGAGAGTGAACCAATCCATGTCCGGTTTGAATTCCTTCTCACAGTCCACATTGGTTTACTCTCTGGTGCAAATACCCCAGAGTCATCTCAGTTTCATAAATGTGATTAACTCCATGTTTCCGTTTGATCAGCGCATTTGTAAGAAGTTCAACCTGACAGGAATAAGTGATTGACACACACACACACGGGTTGAAGGTAATTTAAATGATTAAGCTTATCTACAAACTAAATTGCTCTGAATAAAATGCAGATTGATGGTACGTTGAACAATGTGTACCAATGAAACAAACAAACTCTCTAAGCGTTTTGTTGAGTATGCATGAATCGCTACATTTGCAGCTTCATTCCTGTTCACTTCCTTTATCTCCTCCCAGTCTTCCACACCATTAGGTTTCCTTTAGAGCGCATAGTATCAACTGAGCTGAACTAATTGCTGACCACAGATCAACCGTGTAATGTGGCTCATTAGCAACAAACTTTTACATAAGTCATTTCCTGTATAGTCATCGCTACACTTCATGTACCTTACAGTGAAACATCCAAACGGAAAAAATGCAAAATCAGCAGTGTGGATGTGATGCACTGTCTAGCCCGCTGCATATCAGGATACTGCTACCCGAGGCAACAAACAACAGATCCAGAAGAGTTGAATTACAAAATACTTTGTGCCACTGCTGTCAAATTTTTAAAAACATAGTAGTTCTTGCTTCAGATAAAGTGTTGTTGTTTACGTTGACATCCATTTCATTTACTGTAAGTAACATACTTTATGTATTAGTTATCTATTGCAGTAATTTCCCTTTTTTATATCCACTGTGAGTATTACAATCTATATCTTCCTGAGAACGTTGCAAAATGTTGAATATAGGTTAGAATGACCTGGAATAGGAATTTTCTTTATAACATATCTAACTACATTCCCTTGTCAGAGCTGGATTTATACTGTATGGGTGGTCATCATAGCAGAATAACACAGAACGATATTCATGGTCAGCTGCCAACATTTGTCTTGTTACCTTGTTTTTGTGCTCTGCAGGTACACTCCCTGCAGCAACATGCCTGAACGCTGTATGTCTGCTTTCATGTCTGTTTTAACTGGCTGACTGGGTCAGCCTTAACACAAAACTGCTGTTTAGTACTGGAAGTATTCATCTGTTGTCTATCTATTTGTTTAACTTTGATTCAGCAGGTTCTTCAGGCAAGTCAGCAAAAAAATGAACTTTGGTACAGTGATGGATTGGAAAAGGTTTCAGAGAGGGAGTGATACAATGTAAAAATAAATATGGACTGAGATAATTAGGCACAATGACAAACAAATGTCCCATTCTGAAATATTTTCGGAGCTGTGAAAAAGATCAGCAATACAGATGTGTCATACAGACATCTGTATTGCTATACACAGTCAATACATGATGAAGCTTTGATGTACTTTGAAAGTATTTTTGGAAGTCTAATCATCTAAAAAATGTATACATATTCTTTCTGAGAGTTAGATAAGAAGATTTCTACAATCTCCTCTGTGTAACAGCAACATTATGTAAGATTTGGTCTGGTTTTGCGATTTGGCGCCACCCAATTTTAGAGTATAACTCATGCATTAATGCATTAGTAATCAGATTACGTGTGATCAAACAGAAGCCAGTCGCTAATTTAGCAAACACAAGACACAGAAGCTAGCTAATATCGCACACAGCAGCAAGCAGCACTTTGGTTTTACTTGTCAAAGGTGAATAAAAGAGGGCAGCACAGGGAAATCATGTATTTTTTCCATCCAATTGGAGCCAAGGCAGAAAAAAAAATTCCTTTCTTGAGCACTTTTACTGAACTACTGGCAACCAACAAGAAAAGCAAAAAAAAAAAACTTTGCAGAGCATAGAACTGCAGGACTCACAAGTTGTGAGTTAAAAAATATTGAGATGCTGGTGTGTGAAAATTGGAAATTAAATGTGAGTGGAGTGAGCACTGCCATGAAGCCTCTGGCTGCTCTTGCCCCTGCAGAGTGCAAACATCCAACATCCAGGTGCCTGTTACTAATCAGTGGGGTACCACCTCTCATCTGCTCCCTGGCACTGCTAGAAATTACCAGCAACAATTGGGCGGTGGTGAGGTAACTGTCAGGAGATGTAGGGGCCCGATCAACTAAATCTCTCAGCAGACAGGAATTTTGGCCCAAGAGGAAGTAAGAGAGAAAAAACAGTCAGATTATAACTGATGACCGGAGGCAGACGTCAAAGTGCCAAAATACTTCTGATGGGTCACACAGATTAATATCTCATCCAGGGAGTCTCAGGATCCATCAGTAGTGGAACTAATGTGTTTATGGAAAAATGCAGGTTATCTTTGTCCTGCAGGTGAGAGGGACAGAGTTTTGATATGAAGAAAGAGAAGAGGAACTCTCTAAAAGTCAAAGTCAAACTTTTTGAGCTACTTTCTACCTGAAGATTGCCTTGTGCTTGTGAAACTGATTTGAGCATATGTATAGAAGGCAGAGAAAGTGGTTTCTATGAAGCAAATGGTTGAAAAATAGCTGACACTGACATGTTAACACCTTTGAACGTGTTTGCAGACAGTTGCAGCATTGGTATTCTTTTGAATATTCACTCTCTTTTAAGTTGCTAAGTAGCTCTTTTATGTGTATACATGCATTTTGTTTTTTTTACGTTTTTATTCTTGTCTGTTTTTATTTATTTTATCTAGTGCCTTTTATTCATTTTATTTTTATTGTTTTCTATCTTTCTATTATCTACTTGATGTTTTGTTGTGTTTCTATAGTGTTATTTATTGTGTTCTATCGTATTGTGCAGCACTTTGGAAACCCTGTTTTTTGCTAAAATCGTACTATATAAATAAAGTGGATTGGATTGAAGTCTGTTTTTGATCTCTACCAACTCCTCTGGGAATTATTTGGCTCTTTAGTTTCTAAATGCTCCAGTTTGCTCCACTATCTGTTTGCAGTTTGGTACTAAGCAAGACATAGTGGGTTTTTAAAGCTTTTATAGTGACCTGTACAGTAAAATTGCCAGCTGGAAAATTTAAACAGTGAGCTGAAACTTACTCATAAATATTGACTCTGTGATACATTATTATCGAAATATTGTTCAAAGCTATTTTAACAAAGAGACTACTCAGAGTGCCGAACCCACACTGAAATAACAACTCTGTAGGTCCCTTTAGCGTTTATTGTCTTTAAGCTTGTTGTTTTGGCTTTAGAATAAGGCTGCTTGCAGTGGAAAAGATTATGCTAAAAAGCCAGGTATTACCCTGGTCAGACCAAAACAGAGCTACAAAGAGAGATATTGGATTCATTGTGTGGACAGAAACACAATGTCAAATAAACGTTAATGTTGGTCAGTTTCTGCTGGATGTGTTTGCTCACACATTTACCAGTTTCCACTTTATAAAGTGATAATACATCAGTTTTGTGTTGTTGCTTGTTGCTCTACCCTTAAGTGTCCGACCCTTGCAGGCTAAAGTATTTGCATTTGGGCAGAATATCTAACCCTAACCCTTTCCTTCTTTCCTTCTTTTAGTTTTTTTTCCTTGATTTCATTATTGATATTTTTCCTTGATTTAAATTGATATAAAAATGAAAACAATCTTCACACCAAAACCTCAAAACTAAAACAATCGATACAACATGTTCACCTGGCAGTGAAACTAAATTGTTCTTTACTAGACTGCTGATGTGTATTTTTCTTTTTACCCTGGTATGACTAAAGGACCTTTAGTTAGGCTGGCTCTTTCTTGCATGAAACTGCTACTTCAGTGGGTTTGGATTCTTGTTTCCTTCTTCCTGTTAAAGTGCAAGGTAAAGGTCAAGTGTCTCTTAAATGAGTTAAGGTGATACTTCCTTTCTAAACTGTTCAGGGACACACTGTTGTCTCAGAGGCCGACGTGTGGTCAGGGAGACGAATCATTCTCAACATTTCATACAACTATCTTAGCTGTTAGCATAGCATAGGTTGTTTCAATGCATGAGAACTAACTCACGTCCATCTGTTAAACATATAACTGAAATTTCTGTCCTTCATGTAAGGTCCAGTGGGTCTATTAGATAAATGGCCAGGAGGAGCACAGATTGAGATTTGATACGGATAAATCTCATGAATGGCTCGAAGCCTTGTTACTACATTACACTGCTGAAAGCTCCCCGGTATCGATTTCATGGATATCAACTGTCTCTGTTTAATATGAGATACAGATGTTAGGATCTCTTTCCCACATTTGAGATGCGATGTGTTATGAAATACTGCAGCAGGGGATTGTTTGCTTAGCTTCTGCGCTTCCTGTGGACGAGAGGTGGGTAGCCACAGTGGACAGTGGCATCAAGATGCAAGAGTCTCGTGGGTTAAAAAAAAAAAAAGCTCTAAGGGATAAAGAACTAACGCACACTCCCAGTTTAGCCTGCTCTGCGTTCCTGATTATCAAAGAAAATAACTCCATCCAACGGTTTGTTTTGAATTTCTCAGAAACTTTAATTCACTGTAAACATAATTTGCTAGTGGTGTAGCTCTGTGAATGGCAATCTCTATTGTGTTGCTTGGTCGGTTGGCCTGGGATAAATCATCTAAACAAGTATTGGTTTGATTACCATGACATCTAGGTTTGAGTGTGAGAATGAATCCTAATGATACGAGAGATTCCCATGAAATCCCATCGCTCCATGCAATCATGTGAAATTTCATTTCAGTTTTAATTTTAAGATGAAATGAAACCTGCAAAACAAATGACAAGAATATTTCCTTTAATGCACATGCACATGAAAACTAGATAGATACCCTGTTCCATCCAAACATGGAAAACAGATCTAAGTCCACTGTCATGTCCAATTTTCCACAGCTGCATTTAAACAACTCAAGTGCTCAAGCGAACCTCTCTTCATTGTGCACAGTAATGACTCCTGAAGCCTAAAATCCCATTTAAATTTAGTTTTTCTTTAGGCTTTGGTGGCCATGATGCAGAATACAGATCATGTCAGACCCCATCCATTCAGCTGCTAAAGAGGAGTGCATACCAAGAAGACAATAATCCTCTTGATGTGGTATCAGAATGAAAATCTGAAGCATCTATGTTTTCCTTTATTCATCTGATTCTCCACGCACATCCAAAATGCAATCTAACTTCAGCAGGAACAGATCATGTCAGGCCGCTTTCAGCTGGTAAAGAGGACTGTATACCAAGAGGACAGCAGCTTTCTTTGCACGGTATCAAAAAGAATGAAAATCTGAGGCGCCCAAGTTTTCATTTATTTGACTGCTTCTCCACACACACATCCAAAACTGTAATCTGTCTTCAGCAGAAACAGATCATGCAGCTACAAACATTTTCCAGATTCACTTCAGCAATGTTATGAAGACATAATTTGACTTATCTTACAACTAAAGCTCTTGTTACGTTGTTTGAAGATAGTTTGGCAGGTGACACAACATCAGCACATTGTGAGGACTTGTACATTTACATATTTGACCATTTATACCTGTCTTTTATTATTGATGCTTACATATTTTTTCCTGTTGTTTTTAAGAAGACAAATGTAGTTTATATATGCTAAATGTACATATTATAAAACAAATGTACTAAGAAGTGGAGCTCTCTTCAACAAAGAGCAGATTTCATTTGACTGAACTCTTGCACTGTGGTGTGGTTGTGGTTAGCCCGGGATCTTGGGGGTAATGTTTAGTGGCCAAATTTGTTTTCTCAGATCTAAAGAGGCAGAACTGAAAACGCTGATTATATTTGTTTTCCTATTGAAATGACCACCAGTCTGCAGGGATCTGCTGGGAAGAGACACAGGAACTAAAAATATCTTGTGATTTTCTTTTTGGTAAGGATCACACGTTGGCTGAAGGAAGTTATGTAAGTCGAAGAAAGCTTTTGCTTTGATCTGACTAATGCTGTTAAATCGGGGCAAAGCGACTGATCGTGCAGTTTGTACACACAAACAATAGTTGTTAAGCATTAAAAAAAAATGTTTCTACTAAAAAAGCATTTCTAAATAAAATGAAGAGTTGGAACAATCAAATAGTTCAGTAAATCACTCTCAGAGGCCACTTCAAAACGCGGACATGCTGAGCTCTGTTTAGCACACTATTGAAAATATTCAGAAAACATTTCTGGTCTCTTGGTCTCTTAGGAGCTGTATACAATTTGGACATCTTTACAGCTTATATCAGATTTTGTTATAGTGCAGTCTCATCATGCCTGTAATGATTATATTTCAGCTTTGCACGCACGTTAAAGGACTGAAAAATCTCCAGCCGCAGTGTCATTGTAGCTCAATCCATCAACTTCACTTTTACAAATCCTACACTACAGATGCTTAACCGTAGTATTAACCTCAGGCTAAGCAGGCGTTAATAACTAAATTAAAGCGACATTATGTAACGTTTCTACCATATAAAGTCGTGCACTTCTCTCAGACCAGAGATCAAAGATGTATAGTGGAAGAACAGGTGTTAATCACAGAGGCATCCTTCACCCTACAAGTCAATGTAGCATCAAAATGGGTGAAAGCTGTTTTATGGCACCAAACACCAACAATGATTTCACTGATTTTGGTGAAACTGGATCACATTTTATGGAGTAAATGTTTTCTGGTTTTCCCTTCCGATGTCCTCCAACTGCTCTGCCTCAACGAACTGTGATTTTCAGTCAGTGTGTGTTATCATTTATTGTAATTGTACAATATGTTTGTGTTGATTTGTTCCGTACACGTGACATCTATTGCATGTCGGTCCGTCCTGGGAGAGGGATCCCTCCTCTGTGGCTCTTCCTGAGGTTTCTTCCACATTTTTTGTGGACAAGTTTTTCCTCACTCGAACCGAGGGTCTAAGGACAGAGGGTGTCACTCCCTGTACAGATTGTAAAGCCCTCCGAGGCAAATGTACTTTGTGACTTTGGGCTATACAAATAAAATTTGATTTGATTTTATTTGATCAGGGACAGTGAAGTAAACTATAAAACAACACAACTGGGCTTAGCAGAGGCAGAGCATGGCAGAAGTGAAGCGACTGAAGAGGATGGAGAGAATGAAAACTAACAGAGTGACAGGCCACCAGATAAGAGTAAATCCTGTCGCGTCAGGGCTCCTTTAAAAAGCAACATCCTGCGCCATATGTTCACTAAATAATTATAACTATTGTATCAGTCAAGTGTGTCTCTACATTTAGGTTGAGTGTGAAATTACTCCTGTAAATAAAGAGTTAGCTGAGAATAAATGTCCCTCTCTGCAAGCCTGGCAGTTATTAATGGCCTACTCACTTGAGACATACTACATGGAACGCTGTGGAGGCAGGAGTCCTTGATCTAAGCATCGTGCTTTGGTTGACTTTTCTATAGACCCAACACATGTTTTCCTAACGCAAATATTTTCGGAACTGATTTGTCTGGATGTCACTGGTGGAAATGTCCGTTAATAGCCAGTCATACCATAGCTAAAGAACACATCCGACTTTGATATAGTCGTGAGGGTAAGAGAAATACAAATACAGTTGTCGACCACCTGTCATCACAAGCAAGCTGATAAGTGGATGTGTTGCTTGTTTTAGTATATGTGTTGACATATGGGAAGGCCTGAGATTGATGATCATTTGTCTTTGATTTGTCGTTTTTTTAGTGCCGACAAAGGTTTCAGTCTGGGACAAATGTATTTCGTCTTTTTGTGCCATTTTTTATTATTACTGAGCAAAATGAAAACATATACAGTATATTGTTGTGATCTATCAAAAACAGCTCTCAGTGGATATTTCCATCTTATAGAGGTTATAAATCCTGCTTATGATTGATGGCAATTATGTTGTTCAACAATCCAGATGTGTGTAATTAGTAAGGGAATAAATCCAAAATGTATTTATACATATAGACTGAATACAACATATGTGTAGGAACATTTATTTAAATGAATTCACAAGTGTGAGGGGTCACTTAGAATATTATTCAAATAAATCGTTCCCAGTAAATACGTAAACTGTAATTTCCTCT
Organism: Larimichthys crocea; assembly: GCF_000972845.2. NCBI lineage: Eukaryota > Metazoa > Chordata > Actinopteri > Sciaenidae > Larimichthys > Larimichthys crocea. Next base: position 11,760,505 of record NC_040016.1, read on the forward strand.
CTCTGTGTGTTTCTTATCTTATTTTATTGTGTAAACATAACAACAGCCCGTGACTAACTCTCATTTCCTCTCGTGATGTCGTGATAAGTTACAGGCAGAAAATCAAAACAAAGAGTTGATGAGAAAAAACTTAAAATTCAATCATGATGATGTTTGCTCAGCACAGCTTTCCGCATTAGTTTTTGCTGACATAACGGAAAACAAATCTGTCATACCTGCCTTTAAACTGAAACCAAAACAGGCCTGCAATTATGAATCCAATTGGATTGTATTTCCATCTGGTATTGTTACGTTTATTGTACCATTATCACGGTATCTTTTCTTCAGTACCCCAAATGAAACAGTAGCCTATTCAGCTGTAACGGCTTATGATTTGTGGTCAATTAAACTGGACTGATGGGGGAAGAGACAATGCAGGAAGAGGCTGTCTGGCCTCAGGCTAACTGCCTTTATTAGGCTCTTTTTTATAATTGAATTGCCATGAAATCTTTATTGCATACATAATGTTTTCTTGTCTTTTAGGAGCAGACCTTGACAAGATTGGTATCACTCTCTTGTCTATATGCTAAATATGAAGCCAGCCAGTAGACGTTTGGCTTTGCTTATAGCATAAGGACTGGAAGTCTCAGTCAAAAGATAAAACAATCCGACCGCCAACATTAAAATATGAGTATCATTCCTTAGATGCATCAAAAATATATATTTCATCGTGCTGCATCTTAGTTGTAGCTTTGCATTTCTTTTTTACTTGAATTGATGAATGATGCAAATGACGTGAAACAGAGGCACTGACGAAAAGGATATAAATGAGAATGGTAATGTGTACCATATGTAACAGGCCCTGAGATTTCACTGAAGATTAACCACTCACTCCTAAAATGTGAGCTGTAAATTGAATTTTCCTGTTAAAATTCAATCAGCCCAGAATGTCAAAGAGGGTGCCCACAGATCCCTCTGCATCTTATTTTTAGCTCATATTCTGATAAAAATCTTCTCACTGAAGATCAGATCTCGGTGTTAAGTCGAAATACTGCTACTGTTAATGTCAAAGTGTATTTGTGACTGTTTATGTTGGACTTCTGTCCGCCTGTAATGTATTGTGCTTTTATAACAATATACATTTAATAGAGCTTTTTTTTCTTATTCTTTGTTTCATGCATGCGGTTTTACTTTGTGGTAAAAAACTTTGTTCATACACACAGAACTTTATTTTATATTCCAGTTAAGATCCCATACAAGACATATTTCCATTTAAAGTATGGCGCAGCATGGAAAATATATTTTTATACTTTCACAGGAATCCTTAAGGGGGATATCACGGTTCAAAAAGTTCAAACATTTGCTTATCAGCCCACCCACTACATCAGCTGTCATCACATTATATGACAGCTAACACTGATTTAGTTAAGTGTTTTCACATACTCTCTGGGTGAACCAACACCCACTGTTTCCATTTCGGTTATGGTATGAGTCGAAGAAAAATATCTCGAAATATCCTTCGGGTAAGTTACCAGCATGTCTACTCCAAGTAGTTATAAACTGGGCCTGCAGCACCATTCATTTAGTTTAATAAATAAACAACTCACATAAATAATACACTGAAATAAATTATACACTTAAGAGCTCTGCAAGTTGGCATTAAGACAAGTGAGAATGAGAGTTATTGGGTAACTGGGTATGAAGTAACTACAGCCTGGAAAAGAACATGATGTCCTCATGATGTCAAGTTATCCAAGTAATGAGCACCTACTCCTCTTAGAGGCCCCTCACAAAAACTTCAGACTCAAGAGACGATTCACAGATATGTATGGTAATACATGGACATTTCTATATATAGAAAGCAGCCTAATTAGTGACAACGGCTTTTGAGAATAGGCTGGACATTTATCTATTCTATCTAATTTTAGCTACTACTATTTTTTTTTTTTTCAAATGAACTCTCACAAAATCAATAATACATCTTAATATGTATGGTAGAGTCCAGTACAGTTAGTTACTAAGTTAGAATGGGTGGCTTACGTCACCATGTAACTGACACCTAGTTTTAACAGGGGATGCATCATTAGTGCATGAATGACATGAACCAGAGATAGCTTAATTTGATCTTCATAATTAGGAGGAAATTACCTGTCAAAACCACATCACAGGCTAGCACAGCCACGCTGATTATATTTAGTTAAAGCTAACACGATGCTTCAGGCTACTTCTTTAAGTGGTTGTTTCCGCATTCTTTTTTAGCCACGCTGCTAACGTGGCTCCATTGGCAGTGACATCTGGTGGTAGGTGAACGTCTTTGGTCCAGACTGTAATATTTGATGGATGGTTATATAAAATAAATAAAAGTATGATGTGTTTTTTTGTGTGGAAATTACGTAATATTAATGTTGTTGTAGTGTTCACTAACTAAAACACACAACTCATGGACTACAGTTGTAGATTAAGCACCTTTAAAAACACGCTCGTAGACAGTGGCACAATTTTCTGTTGCTTTAATGTCATTTTTTTGTTTGTTTGTTTTTTACCAATGAATAAAGAGCCTTTTGTAGACCAAGCTTACTAACTAACTGTTTCAAACCCCCTGGTAAGCTCAGTGGATAGCTTTCAAATGGAGCTCCATTGCAAAAGGAAAATCTCTCCCTTCTTTACATTCATTACTTGGGGATATATTTAAGAATCCAGTGTAGTCTCCTACTCCCTGTGTGCTGATCTGTAAACACTTTTTTATCAGTACAATATGTATATAGGACTGAAACCAAGTGAGTCCCCAAGAAATATGTCTGTGATTTACACTGCTTAAAGTGACCACTATGTCACTGCTAGACTAAATAAATTTGAATTATGTCATGTGAAGGTGCTCTCTATTTGTTATAAACAAAGCAAAGTGTTAATCAGTCAAATCTATCTATCACCACAGACTACAGTACAGCACATAAACAAAGAACAATATCTATGAAGGACCTTGGAACATACAGATTTAATCCACAGACTACTTTTGTACTTAATCACAAAACAATTATAACCTTTATTTATGAAAAACGTACTTTAGCATAATATAGATTGTATACATATTTCGTTAGGATTGTAATTGTTACAGTTTTCAACCTTAAGTCTGTCCTAAGCAAGTAAAACATCAGCATTCTTTTCATGTCTTTTAATAGCCACTACTTCATTCGAGACCGTCTTTGGTAAAAAAGAAAATAGTTTTTCATCGAAAGAGGGGCCGATTCTTCAAAAAACTTAAAAACAATACATGACACTTTGAATTCAATCTGAATCAATTTTATTCAGAGATTTATTGAATTACACGCTCACTCTTGCATTCTTTCATGGCCTTCGCAGCCCAAGGCCGAGAAGCATGCAATGTAAAACCCTTCCCATAATGGTTGTATAATAGGTAACCCTCCTCATTTCATGGAGGAGGGGTATAATGCACTGTGCCTCTCCACACCTCCAACACATCTTAACCTGGCTCAGCCGCATCTGGTATAATTTAATGGGTGTAAAATAGACTCTACTGGACTTTTTAAAAGATCTAATTTTGCTTTCTCCTTCTGATATATTGATCACATTGTTTTATGTAATATGCAGCTGCATCTAAATATCATTATGCATATATTTTGACATGAATTTGTTAAAAACTGTTAACAATTCTCTTTGACAAGTGTTCTCTGTTGTTAATTAACAAGAGGTGATAATGTAAAAATGAGCCTAAAGCAAAGCCCGACTTCAAAGCCCAACTTTACGGTTTTTATTGTCTGTGCTATGGCTGTCCACTGACATGAAATACAATCCAAAAAGTTCTGTATGAGAAAGTTATCACAGCCACAGCTATTTTATTTTCATCGCAACCAAAAGAAGCACAATGTTCATGTTTCAAACCAGGAATGTGCACTTGCATGCACATAAATCGACCAACACAACGCCTTGATGCCACCTTACAACGTGGAAAAAGATGATTAGTTCAACATATTTTTCAACTGATTATGCATTGGCATCCTGGATCTGTCACAGGACTGGCCTTATTCAAATAAATGAGGGGGCTACATTTTTCCATGCATGACTAAAGTTAATCTGAACCTGGAGTGGTCAGAGAGATGTTCATTATCAGACCAGCTTCTAGTGTTCAGTTCTCAGGTTATACTGTATGTTTCTGTAACAGTTAGAATATATTAAAATTTGTTTAAACTCCAAATTGTAAAATCACAGAGTTTGTTTTTCCTTCACACAGGTACGAGAAGGCTTTACACGAGGTAATTAAATCAAGCAGCGGCTATTTCAATCTCCCTTCAACTTAGTTTGACAAGTCACAACCTTGAAGTGAATTTACTCAGGGAGAATATAATCCTATGTCAAGTCAAATTGACCTGGAATAAACAAATGATGATTTGGAGCTATGTTTGTGGTCAGCACTGAGTGGCACAGGAAACTATAACTTACAATGTTATGGAAACCATTTGAGCAATCTTCAGGGTCTTTTTCCAGCGTGAGCGAGTTTTACCCAGTAAAGGACTCTTGTGCTTTTAATTTATACGTCAGAATTATGAGCTTACAGACATGCAGGTTTTTCACAAAAGCCACATCACTAAAATGTCACTTCTAGTCCCTCTGCTTGGATGCATGTCAATGTCTTTTCTATTAATTGAGCCATATGTTACAGATGCTGCGAGTGGTATGCTATCCGCAAAGAATAGTGCCAGAGGCAAGTGGCATACTGCTGTCTTATGGATTCCCTGTGGACTTGGCTTTTATCCCTGTTAGTTTAAATTGTGTCCACATGCTGGAGCAGTCACTGAAACTTTTGGCTCTAAAACAAAGTGATTATTATTTTCTAACTTAGCCAAACTTTATTTCACACTTTCAAAGATCTAATAAGAAAAGTCTAACTTTTTCACAACTCTTAAATTATAAAAGTTCACATTTATTTCTTTGTTCGTAGCTCTGCAAGAGTAAAATGTTATCAGTTTAAATAGTGCAAAGTCACATTGGGTCTTTTATTTGGCTCCTACACGTCACAGCTTCAAAGATTCCACAGAAACAAATGGTACAGAGGATACTGCGATACTGTGACAGATAACCACAACAGACCTCTCCACAGCCGCCCGCACTTCAGAGAGATATTGTACAAGATGAATTGGGGACTTCAAGGAGAATAATCATTTGATTACAGTACATTAAATCCATTCTGCTAAATCAAAGACTGGAAAAGCAAAGGTGCAATTAATAACATCAATTATGGCTATATTTCACTTATACGTCGTTTTTTTGGCCCTCATCAGCAGAGCACACCAGGACACTTGGAAGGAGCATCATTATTAATGATATTAGTTATTAAGGATGATGTAGTCATTAATATTATTATCATCATCTGCTGTATAAATGACCCACAAGATTTATGCAGAAGGTCTAGTTGTGGCGGGCAAGATGAGGAACATTGCCTGACTGTAAACACTTTAGTATACCGACACAGTCCTTTTAAATTATTGATTGAGAGAGACAACTTATACATTTACCAATCTTATTGGCACATGTAGTTTAATTAGCTCAAATAATGACCTTTAGACTTCAACCTTAACAGAGGTCTATTTAGCTAGGTAATTAAAAACTAACCCTTGACTGTTCGGGACACTAGGACGCCTACATTTCATCAATATTTACACAACAGTTATTTTCGATCCAGTAATTGGATTGGACAAGAGATGCTCCATGAGTGCTAATATAGAGCACAACAGCACTGGGACTTTAAACTAAATGTATCACTCCACTTCACAGGGGTTCTAAATTCATTTGATTAATCTTCAAACATTGACTAATATGTTTTTGTCAGAAGAGAACAAAGGAAAGGGAAGAAGCCTGGATACTTGAGCTCAAACCTCCATGTGTGATTATATGACATCAGCCAACCTCGACAAATTAAAGAAGAGTAAAAATGAAGCACTGTAAGCCAAACAACATGGGCTTTGAACTGCTTTTTAGACTTGGCTAAATTTCAAAAATAACATTGACTGGTAAGCTGTAGACTTACAAAACAAAGCTAGAAAGCTACTGTTCAGAAAAAGATGTGATGTGTTGCTTGGCATCAGTGCAGTCCCAGATATATTAATAAAAAAACAACCAAATCATCGTCAGTTGTCACTTATTACTGTAAACTAAAAAACTGAGTTCATAGAACTGTTGTATAAAAACAATATCACACTTGGGGTTGTGATGTTGTACTAAATATTAACATGCTGTGTTGCTATCTTCTCTCCCTTGCATGTGATATTGCTTATATTTATGTACGTACTTGCACTTGCATTGATCCAACAAGATATTTTGAGGCCTTTTCCAAATTGAATAAACAGCGAAAAAACGTAGTTTGCACTCATAGTATGTATGTGTGTACGACTAGTGTTGTATTCCAACATTCATTTCTTGATACTTTCACATTTTAATCCTTAAATTGATAGCTTGGGTTTTTTGAAAGAGGCTGTGCATGAAGTACTTTATAGCATAGTTAGTGTGTTGCCTAAAGTAGACAGCAGTCAGTACACTCCCAGTTTGGAGAAGTAAACAGAAGGATTTTTATTGAGTTATTTTTATGTGGCTAGAATATGTTTTTCTTTTGATCCTGTCCACAGCAGTGCTTTGCTCTACTTTAGTGCCAGGACTTCTGTCTGATCTAAATGATCCCTTTAAGATTTTCATTAATTTCATCAAACTCTATTTTTGATCATATTTATGACCACAGTTCATATCTAAAGCCGTACTTGCCTTAAGTCATTGCTTTTTCTAATAGTATTTATTATTGTTACTGGTAAAGTACAGCTTTCAGGGATTTAAAGAAACAATGCATGCATGTGCTGGCCATAACGCAGAAAACAAAAGCCGGTGCACACATAAATATTAAATGTGCAAAACACCTTTGAGAGTTCAGTATCACTGTCATCTTTTGTCTTATTTATTAAAATGAAGTGATGTAATAAATCCTCCATTTGTTTTTGTGCTCTACAACGACAGATAGTACACAGAAAGACAAATTTCTAGTCTGTTGGATTTCTGACAAGAATAACTTCTCCAGGCATCTTTGTTGCCTCCAGCAGGCATCATTTCAAATGAAAGTCAGCATGCTGTTATCCAAAAACACTTGCTATTACAATCAGTATCCACAGGTGTAGCCAAATCAACATGCACTGAGAATTAAAACGTTAAAACGTGGATTTGTTTTTGCTACTTTTCTCAAGTTTCGCAGAAACCAATATAGAAACCAGTTGCCAATGCCAAAAAAAAGGTGTCTTTTTTAATCATTCGCAGGCATATTCTAAAACGTGAAACACACCACGGGGAAAAAAAAAACAGTCCTTAAACATGTCATGAAGGCACATTTAAGTGAAAAAATATCAGCTTTTAGAGGCAGAGTTTGCTTTGGTTGGCAGTGTTCACACAAGCCTTGTGTTAGTCACGCTAACATGATTTAGTTCTGCATGTGATTTCTGACCCTTCCACCACCACACACATGCTTCAGGTTAGGAATAAAAGAGTGACTGCTGTTTATACCTGTGTGAGTGCACGGAAACCATAGGGGCAGCTGTACCAACACTCTGGTTTGTTATCCTGGTATCGCAGTGACCCTTACGTGCTCAGGCATCAACACAGCAGGATGCCTTTACACTTACATCACCGAGTCAAACGACTGTCACAACACGCCAGCTTGATTTTAAAATATACCGGTGAACTGATGATGCTAGATGCCGAGCATGCTTGAATCAGTGTCACACAGAGTTTATGTGTGGTCATGATTATAACACTGGATCTGTCTGTTTACATGTTAGTTTCCACACTGAATGCTCTTCATTGTGACACTCATCTGTTTCGAGGTATTTTTGTAAAACAGTATTTTTTTTTTACAATATATGTTCCAGTTTTCATACTGTACTCTGCTGTACTTATATAATTCATCAGTTCTGTAATCAATGGAGTTACAGGAAGATGACCATGAATGTACAGAAAAATAACAGAAACATTTGGAGCAGACATTGTAAGCTGAATATGTTGTTTGGTTGTAAACATGCTAGTGAAACCAGATAACTGTGTATATATAGATTTACAGTCAGAGATTAGGTTGTATATATGCAATATTTTATAATGTAGCTCTGGCATGTTTCTTATAAACAAAATAAAGCATGTATACATCTGAGTTTCTTTTTTGCTGTTCTGCAGGAGTAAACAATTTGATTTCAATAGATTTCTAACATGGAAGGACTGGGTCTTGGGTCAGAATCGGGCCGTTTTGTTGTGTTCAGGTTTGGTTATTGTCTAATATTATGTGTATCATGTGTTGCAGTAGGACAGATAGAGAGTGTAGGAGAGCCTGGCAAGCTAACAGTCAGTAAAGGATGTTTGCTTGATGCTTGATGTAGAATATATATTGGAGGTAATGTAAAGAGAAAAGCAGTGTCATTGAAAATATAGAAAGGTTGTCTGTTTAACACATATTTATTGGTTTGTGCAAGGAATAACTGGAGATTAATATGGAGTCAGATGGTGAGTTCTTAAAGACACAGGAATTTGGGTCTGATTTTCAGTCCCTCAAGAGACATTAATGCATGCGCATTTTCTTTTGGCCAAGTTGCAGGCGACCTCTGTTGACCTACGGAGAGAGTATAAACAAACAGTCAAATTACATTAAAGTTTCTTTTACAAGACATTTTACATGAGGAGCTCTCACAGCCACTTAATGGAGCCCTCACTCAACCATTAGGAGTCACCTTCTCCAGCATTAGCAACAGTCCCCATGGAACAAAGGTACATTTTTATAACGAAGTGGTGAGAAAGTTTTCATTACTAATTTACACCTCCATCAAAAGAGCTCAGTATTCACTTCAATATTTCTCGAGACACCTCGAGCATACCGTGTGTACAGGAGATTATTTTAAACTGAAAACATCTGAAGAATGTGAAGTATTTCTGTATATTAGGTTGTACATTTGCTGTACTATTCGGAAACAAGAATCTTACCTTAATCTTTAATTGATGATGTTGTGATATATATTTTGGCTAATAGGTTTTATTATTATTACTAAATCAAAATGGAGGACATAGAAATGTGTATAATTAGAATTAGTTATTAAAGATTTAGATCCAGGTTTAGTATGTTCAATACTGTTTTCATCAATGTATAATCACCTGAAAAAGAGAATGGTTATGTTTTTGTTACCTTGGAGAGCCTTTTATATCCATAGACACCATGGATCCTCTTCCACCATCGTGTTTCTACAGCAGAGAACAGACAAACCAAACAATGACTACACTCTCCATCATGGTAGAATGAAGAGGGTAAGGTGATGGGGTCGCAGTTCACAACTAAGCCAGTAAATCCTAATGAAATCATGTCTGGGTCTTCATTATTAGTAATCACCTGTCTTGTTTTAAGATGCATTGCTGATCTTGAGTACATCTTGTCGAAAAATAATTACTGGCCAGAGCATTTTGAGACAGGTTTATTTTTAAGACAAGTGAATACTTGACCCTGATGTGAGAGGAGCCAGGAGTTGGAACAGAGATGGTATGATTGGGAGATTTTCCAAGTATTCACCAGTTTTCAGCTCCTCTTAATGAAATGTCCCATTATAATATTTATTGCTTCATAAAAGTTGGTTTCATAACAGAAACCTTCTTTGTAACGAATTTATATGACGTGTCATAACTTCTTTATGACAAAACTGTTAACAAATTCACTTTACTGTTAAAATATGTACATAACAGGACAGCATGCCAGTGCCTGGGGGTATGCCCAGCTGCAGCTGCTTAGTACAGTATCAGAGCTTGATGTGTTTTTCTGAAAAGCACCAATTAATGGGGCCATGGTGCAAAATTCATTAATGCATTGCATAATGTCTGACACCTAATGTTGTGTTATGTTTAAACAGTTGATTGCAAAATCAGTGACGTGTTCAGATTCTTTTGAATGATGAATACTGGCTGATATGCCTACAGCTGGCCTGAGGCATAAACAAACTAAGTGGCTTTTTAGAGCCTTGCAGTCCAGATTCAAAATGTTCCATGTTCTGTTCATGTTGGTGTTTCATAGACTGTGCAAAGTTGTGTGATATCAGCGGTTTAAAGGCACTGAAAACATGTTTTTTAATCAGCTACATACTTTAAGTGGTTGAGTCCTAACCTAACTCCACCAGATGGTTTACTCTACAGAACCATCTGGGACCATATAACATCGTCTAAATCTTACTGAATCTCTTTCAGCTGATGAAAGCCCTCAGGTCTTCTTTCAGTCACTAAATTCTCTCCAGTTTTGACATAAAATATGCCAACAGCATTAATGTGAACTTCTTTGGTGTCCACCATTGTTTACAAGTCCAGCTGAGTTGGGTCCTACATGAACACACAATTTGAATCACTTTTAATCATTTCACATGAGAGATTTTTGTTTTGTGATTTTGTCTGAGCTGACTTTAGGAAGGGGTAACGGCAAATACTTTCTTTCATGCAGCAGTCAGGATGCTGTACTGTTTGAATCAAAAGTGATGACAGTTGTGGGGTTTTATTTCCAGGTCACTGCAAATCTCATCAGACCACAGCTATGTTTACATCAACTGTGTTGATATGTTTGAGGTGTGTAAATAATAACTAAGTATCTTATTTTAATCATGAATATTCAATATAAAAGTAAAACACTGTAAAACTACTGTTTTGGGGGCTTTAACAGCACGTATGACTAAAAGAACGCCTCAGGTGACACATAGGTGATATGCAAGCTCCTCAACTTGTTTTTATAAAATCCTGGATCATGTATAAACCTCAAATGTCTATTTCCTCAGCCAAAACTCACATAAGTCTAAGCAGGTCACACAGTTCTTGATTCAGGAAAAAAATAATGGACGTCAACCATCTGGCAAATGTCCTGGAATATTCTTCAACATTTCAGAAATTCTCTTTCTAGGGGGCCATGTGTGGCTACAGTCAGTGAATTATGAGATGCAATGAATCTATGACATACTCATCATTCTGCTCTTTGTACATTTCACTTGATTTCAAAGAAGATGTTAATCATACAATGACATTTTCACCTCACCTGCAGCAGTCCTTCTTTCACTTTTCGGATCTCTCGTTAAATCTCTGTCCCAAGTGTCCAGGGTTTGTACCACAGTCCTCTGTGTCCTCTGAGAGTCACCTGGAAGGCTTCCTCATTAGTGCCCAAACTATCTCAACTCTCATCTCGCAGTTCAGCAGCATCTTGACTCCTGCGCGTAACCTTGGAAACAGCAAGTCACCTTGGAAACCTAATTTCTTAAGAAATACACAAGCTCTACGTTTAAGGGAATAAATAAATAATTTTAAAAAACAGATAATAATCATGTGCCACTTAATTTAAAAAGGGTTTTTTTCTCTGAATTTGCATACAAAACACTTTTCATTGATTTAATGAGGTATGCGAAGTCTTTCGCATGGGGATGAGTGTTGCAGCAAATTAAACTTTTTAAATTTATAATATTAGGATCCTAAGTGGTCTGATTTTGAAAGCAGGACTGAAATTATAGCCTAGTTCATACTTTAGGATCATGTAGTATGAATCATAAGGTGTTACTGCATACAGTTACATCATAACTCACAGATGGATGGCTGATGTCAGCAACCCCTATAAAGCACCTGTACATCAGCAGATAATGCACTCAGTTATTCACATCAGATGTCGAGACATTTTAGCTTTCTCATTTAGCATATTTCTAGTCATTTTTCTGTCATTTCACTGTGATCTATGATAGACGAAAAACCTACATAAATCGCACACATGCTTCTATTCCACTGAATTGTTTTTTGTTGTTTTGGTAACTGCATTTTATTTTGTAGTAGGACTGTGGGTGATTGGGTGATTTTATCTGTAGGTCACTGTGGTTGGTGCACAAAAATACGCTTTCACCTCATGATTCAGTATTTAAAAAATTCTTTTTCAAAAATGAACCATTTATCTGCCAACACGTCTGGTCAGACTGTATCTGGCACATCTCTTATGAGGGCTATTCAGCTGAACAAACGACTACCAGTGCAGCACCTGCAAGTGTTAAACTGAGCCTGTCAAATAAAGCCAAAGGAACAAACACGTTAACACCGTACATGTGATGGTCACATGTTCATGTTATGGTGGTGAAAAATAAGTCATTTTCTCTGGAGCAAAAGCAAAAGCAACCTGGGTCAAGAAAATGGCTGAAGAAAATAAGACATTTGGATTTGAAATTTAAATAATAGTGACACGGTGACACCCAAAGTTATTCAACATCCTATTTTTTTATTTTTGCTGGTTGTTTATGTACACATGACATCTATCTATGTCTGTACATTCTGTGCAAAATTAGGTTTTTTTCATTTTATCCCCATTAAAGGCTCTTTTGGGGGAGTTTTTCCTCGTCTAAGCAGAGAGTGTGTCGTCTGTGAGGGTGCTGTAGAAATCATAAAGCCCCTTGAAGCAAATTGTGATTTGTAATACCGGGTTACATGAATCAAATTGACTTTGAGTTGTGCTGTGTATGTTTCAGAATCCAGATAATATTTTGTTGTTTTTTTTCCTGTTAAGGAAGAAGGCAATTATGTTGAGGTTGTTGTGCTAATGAGAAAAAACAAAGGAATTCTAACTTTAAATTGGATCTAAGTAAAAAAACAAGAAATCTGACATTTATATAAAATGACATCCTCTGTGTGAGAGTAAAGAACATTTTGGATGATGTTGTTTTAGTATTTTTAATCATCTTTTGCTTCACTGTAGTGTATGGGCCTGAAAAAATTGGAGAATATTTTGAGTTATTTATTTTACTGGAGAAATCCTTCCTTCACGATTTCCAGCACCACCAACTTTGGGAATCTGTTGCAGCCTTGGAAATTTTTGACAGCTGATTGGCTCTGTTTGGATAGATTCCACAAATATATCAATCACCCATGTCAGTTTAGTGACTCAATGCCCTGGCAACTCTTGAATTATTCATTTTAACTTGACCTATAGTCAGCCATGGCTGGGCCTGTGCGTAAAGCACCAGTTTACAACAGCCTTGTAATGCAATGTAATTACATTCAACCAAAGCATACAATTTCAGCCGATGATAGCATCTATTCCCCATATTTGGTGGCTTTCTTTGGAAAACAGGTGAACGCTTTAAACTGTGTAGGATCAGTGGAATTTTTCTCCTTTGATCACTTCATCTAATATAGATTCTAAAAGCCTCGGCTCGCTGTTCAATAAAAGATAGCATCGCTCAAATGTTGTTAAAGGACAATGGATTTTTACAAAGCACTCTAAAAGTCCAAACCTAAACATAATGCATGAAGAGAGCGAGTGAGTGAGTGAGAGAAGTAGTTATAATGTGCGGTGTGCTCATACTCAACCCAGACAGTTTCATTTAGAGGAAAATAAGATGAGGGGAGGGGGTTGCTGAGATTGGTAGTATACAAAGCTTTAGCAAAGCAGGCATCAAACTGGACGCAGCGAGTGATGAGGACTGCGGTGCTCCGAGGACCCAAAAAACTGCAAAGGATCGCTTTAAAGGTAAGATTCATCAAGAAAAAAAAACACTTTATATGGTTATGTGATTATATCATTTCTCTGTGGACTTCTAATAGTTCAATGATGAGTGTGCAATGGATCAGAGTTTTCAATAAAAGTGTTACATTTTGTTTCTCTGCAGACTTTTGGATTACGCAGTAATTAAACCCACAAAAACAACTTTAACAGAGTGAGCCGGCTTTAAATTGCGCAGGGTACCCGCACGACCACAGAGCTGATAGCGGTCCTGAGTCTGTTGTTGTGATGTGACCGCTGGCTGCGCCAAAGCGGCGCTTTTACGCACGATGGAGGACCTTTTACGCGAACAGAATAGTTGGGCGCAGAATGTTTCCTGGAGCAACTCAAGTCGAGGAAACGACAGCCATTTAGGAAACACAACAGTGAACCCTTTGAAGCGAAACGAAGAAGTGGCCAAAGTGGAAGTTACCGTCCTGGTCCTGGTGCTGCTGCTCGCTTTGACCGGTAACCTGTGCGTCCTGTGGGCTATCCACGCCACCAAGCACAGCCAGTCTCGGATGTATTACTTCATGAAGCACCTGAGCATCGCAGACCTTGTCGTTGCAATATTTCAAGTTTTACCGCAACTCATTTGGGATATCACATTTCGCTTCTATGGGCCTGATTTGCTGTGCAGGCTGGTTAAGTACCTCCAGGTTGTTGGTATGTTTGCATCTACTTACATGCTTGTCCTGATGTCCATCGACCGGTGCTTAGCAATATGTCAGCCTCTTCGGTCCGTGCACAAGAGAAAGGACCGTTACTACGTGATCGCCTCTTGGATGCTCAGTCTGATATTCAGCACTCCTCAAGCGTACATATTTTCCTTGAAAGAGGTCGGAGACGGTGTGTATGACTGCTGGGGAGACTTTGTACAGCCATGGGGTGCCAAAGCATACATCACATGGATGAGTCTCAGCATTTACATTTTCCCAGTGGCAATTTTAAGCATCTGCTATGGCTTGATATGTTTTAAAATATGGCAGAACTTCAATTTAAAAACCAAAAGGGAGCACTTCCTGGCTCTGACTACAAGGTCCTCCAAAGGCGCACATCCCCTCTCTCGTGTGAGCAGCGTGAGGCTAATTTCAAAAGCAAAGATCCGCACAGTGAAAATGACATTTGTAGTGGTCCTTGCCTATATTGTGTGCTGGACTCCCTTCTTCTTTGTCCAGATGTGGTCTGCATGGGATCCTGCTGCACCAAGAGAAGGTAAAGGCACAATCTTGGTTTCTTTAGTTTGAATTATAATCCTGATACAAATATCATGTATATTCACCAGAAATAGTGATTTTCACAGATTAATTGTTTTTTTTTTATATATAATCCGTCTTGTGGCAAGTGCACAGTGACACAATGAGTAGCACATCATCTGTGTCCAAGATTTATAATGGTAGATTTATTGCCCATAAACCTGTGACATAAAGAACAATATTTCAGATGTCACATACATAGAAAGGCCACTCCTCAACCTGATATCATATCTCTTAGAATGTATAACCAATCCAATTCACTTCCAAGGTAACACAATAGTGTTTAACTTTCAGACTTCCCTAGAGTGAAAACAGATGAATGGGAGCGTCAGTTACAGTGCTTATCAGTTCAGAGAAAGTCAGTAAGAGAGTACCGGGACATTCAAAGAATTTCTATTGCTCTACCAGAGGTGGTTTGTAGTATAATTCCCATTTAAGTGTGTAGTTTGTTCAGATTTGCTTTTGGGTTTGCCATGAAAATGAACAAGAGCAGCGGAGCAGATGTGCTCCGTAACCTTTCAAGCCAAACAGCATAATGTTCATTTAGAGACACAGATATGGACCAGACTTAGCCAAGTTAATCATCTTCCCGTCTTCTACCAAATGGCTTTGCACAAAATTGGGAAAATAAAGACATTAAAGGTAAGAATGCATGCACTGTAACTACAGATGTTAAAGTCTTTGTTGCGGTAGGGGGCCCATATTGTTTGGATGGGTGAACTCAACCACTACAGGCTATTTCTCTTTACCATTTATAAATCTAAACTTTTTAACATGTTATTTTGCTTTCAAAACTTTCAAAAGTCATGTCACATTTTAGATTTATTATTAAATAAATAAAAAATATATTTCGTATTATTATTGTATACTGATTCATACTGAAATAGAAACATTAACTATGAAATAGTGAACTCCTCATAGAGGTCCTGTGAAAAAAAAGGAAACCAGCCCTATTTTTTAGTTTTTTTAATGTATTTGTTCTAGACCCCAGCCGATCTATCGGTTAGCCAATATCATTGGACGATATTGGCATATTGCAGACATATTGATATCGGCGTGCATGTTATTCATTATGCACCTGTATAAAAACAGTTTTTTCCCCCTGGTACATGATGCACAATAAATGCTTGTTGTAATATTTTGCTGTCAGTGCAAGCTGCAATTTACAATACTGTAACAAGCAGCACAGAGTAATAGAAAAGAAGAAGCTCTCAGCAATGTCAACTAGAATTATCTAGTTATCTCCAATGTATATGTAACATGTTAAGTTAAATCTTTAACTGAAATTTTATTTTATAAAGTTTATTATTTGTTTAAAGAAAGCAGCATTCTGAATACATTGGTGGAACAATGGTGCAAGAACCAGAAAAGGTCTGTTTTCATTCACCATATCGGCTGCCATATCCATAATCTGTGAATTTCCACCCTCTAAAATAGGTATAGCTCTCAAAAGTCCCACATGGGAGGTGTTTTTATATAACCTGAATGTGTTTTCATGGCTTATTTATCTTAAGAATTCAGAGAATTGTTTCAAGTGTTAATGGAATAAAAATATATATTTCACTTCAAAGTCCCAAAATTTCAAAGTCACCAAAATTGGGGATACATGGTGCTGTAGTGTGGCGACACAATTTGAAATATTTCAGATTAGAACTGTCATGAAAGGGACATTGGTTTTCTGAAAATCAACTGTTATGGGTGTTCATTTCAAAGAAAAGCTTTGAAGTAAGGACACTCAGGTTAAGACTCCGTGAAGCTGATTTTCCTGTTGCTGAAGACAGTACAATCAAATTGTGAAAACAGCCACTCTCTTCCAGGCCTTGAACTTCAGTCATATCATCATATTTTATGACTTACAGTGGATCTGCCAATAGCGAAGGAGAATCTGACTTTGTTCTCTCGTGCAGTGTTTGTTTTACTTTTCATTCTTAGAAATATCTTTGGCTCTTGGCGCGTATCTTAATCAAATTAGCGATAGGAGTGTCAACACAGTCCTCCTTTTGATTTCAACGTCATCCCTCTTTCCAGTTTTCCAGCTTGAAACCCATATACATCATGACACTACAGAAAAGCAGCCAAGATTAATATTTTCCTTTTATTTCTGGCAGCACAAGAAAGTGGTGAAAAGGTACTATAAGGAAAGGTTTGAAGAGAATAAACATCTCAATTCTGTCATTTTGTGGAATTTATGAGAACTCTACTCCCCATGGCACCAAATAATCTCAGAACTCTGGAGTTATCTGTTAAATCATAATTTTGACAGGCCATTTTCTTGACATTGTGCACAGCACACCTCTCACAATAAAGCAAATCGCTATAGACAGTCAGAGCACCATGGACAAAACCATGGAGGTCAGCATTTTCACTCGAGGAGAGAAGAAGACAACGTGCACTAAATCTCTCTCACCCCATTAAGAAAAAAAAAAGATGTTGGAAGCCGTCCACTTTCCACTGTGCGAATGGCGTGCCTCTTCACTGTGCTCTGTGCCTCTAACGATTGGAAATTTAATCAAACTGAATGAAAAAAATGGTATACTTTTCCATTCAGGATGGCCTCTGATAATTGAAGCCATTTATCACGTTTGTGTCAAGGAACTTAAAATCCTATTTGTACGACATCAATCAACCTTCCATATTTTTTCAGCTATAATCCCAAATGGTTTTAGGGTTGTCTGAAAAGCTTTCTGCATGCCAGTTCCTATATTTCTCTATAACTGATGTGTATTATGAGTGTGGTTACCTTGAATATGAACTGATCTTTATAGAATAAAATGGTGGCTTGTGACATCCTGCTTAAACTTGAAGAAATGTGGATAAATTGACTGAAATCTTTGCAGAGAATTTGCACATTTTTAACAAGAGTCTACAGCCAGGCTAGTGGCTAAGCCTGTTAGTGTGCTAACTTGTGCAGCTGAAGCTGATGGGAATGTCATTCGTCATGCAAGTATTTGCTGATGAACCAAAAGGGTTGGACAAACTAAAGTTCACCAAAGTTATTCCAAATCATCCTTAGGGTACCATGAATGTCTATGCCAAATCTCATGGTAATCTAGCCGCCAAGTGTTATGATATGTGATATTTCAATAAAAAACAACCAAAGGTCAGGAGATCCAAAATTAACAAAATAAATCGTCTGGGAACCATGAATGTCGGTATGAAATGTAATGGTAAGCCATCAATTATTTATTGAGATATTTAAGTCTGGAAACAAAGCGGTGGGCCAACCAACACACCGACTGATCAACATCACCACACCTACAGCTATGACACTATCAATGGTAAAATCCCTTAAAAGTGCACCTTGAGAGGCTAAACAAGACACATACACACACTGAGTTGGGACTTTAGCTGACAACCAGGTGATTATATTTCACTGGAATGAAGAATATCTTTCCTTTTTCTAACAGTTCCTCCTACTGAGGGTAGCAGGGAGGCTGGAGCCTATCCCAGCAAACACAAGGTGACAGGCAGGGAACTTGACGTAGACAAGGTGTTTTTTTAAGGATAAGGCTAGCCATATTTTTTTATATTTTTGTTCTTGACTCCAAATCCCATGAAAAAGACTAAAAGCAACAACATTTTAGTCCATATCTCAATATTTAATGACTTCCGTTCCCTGCATGTGGCAGGGCTCCATCGGGTGCTACTGGAAATGTGAATCTTTAAAAAAAGGCTCAGAAATATATAGTTGCCTTTTTTAAAAAAGGTTTATAGCAAATGTTACTCAAACTTGAGGAAACTGTGTATTTGCTGGAAACAGTTGTACCGTGCAGTTCAGTGTAATGAAGAAACTACTGCAATGGTGAGGATCGTTGATTCTTATTAATGTTTGACAACAATGGGGCACAGAGGAATAAGATATATCAGGATCTGACTATAGAGACAATACTTATACCAAAATATCAAACATATGTCCTTCTTGGTCTCTCTCTGTCTCTCTCTAGACATGGCCTTCATCATCGCCATGTTGCTGGCCAGTCTCAACAGCTGCTGTAACCCCTGGATCTACATGTTCTTTGCTGGTCACCTTTTCCAGGACCTGATGCAGTGCTTCTTCTGCTGCTGTAGACAGTACATGACAGCCTCCTCCTGCAGCTCTGATCAACAGTGCAGGCACAAGAGCAGCTCCTCAACTTACGTCATCAAGAACACGAGCAGCCAGAGGAGCCTCACACACACGTCCAGTACCGGAGGACCAGGACACTGAGGAGCCAGCTGAAAGCCATCAAGGCTTCCTTTAGCTGAGTAAGCTGGCAATCGTGCAAGTCCACAATTTTAGGCATTTAATCATCAGCAGAGGTGGCCATTGCAACACGGTTTAAACAGAGCTAAATAGATGATGTATATCTTCCATCCAGACAAAACCCTGCATCCTGTGATAACAGAGCAGAACAAAATGTCTTTGTGTCTCTATCTCTATTGAAGTGAGCCCTTTGCTATCACAGAGCACCTCTTTCCTTTTTTCTTTTTTTTTTTTTTTGCACTGAAGTTCTGCAAATCATATTTTTCTCTTACATCGTCGCCTCTAGCTTTTTATGATCTATCTTCTGTCTTTCTGCATAAACAATATGGGCATTTTTAAAATTTGTTTGTATGCTTTTGTCTTTCAGTCTTGAGTCTTAGAGTGAACAGTTGTTGTCTTGATTTGGTAAACAGCTATCACAAAAAATACTATTAATGTTGCATAGAGGGATTCTTTCTACAAAGAAAAAAAGAAGGAGTTTGGCAGATTACAAAAATATCCTTTTAATGCAGCATTACTTTGTGTAAAAGGATGTTATAATTGTATAAGTACATTACATTGGTGGTAAAATCACAATGTTGATATGCATGAATGATATTGAGGTTATTAAGATAATATCCATGCTTAATCTGAGTATGTCTGTTGTGACAATGCAACAACACACAACTTTAACGGAGCTAAATCCATAAGGAATACATTTTACCACAAATAGGATGCTTTCACTGTTTTCAGCACCTTTCTCGTGCGACAGATCAAATAGCGTTTGTCCTTTATGATGTAATGTGAAATTCACTTTGTAAATAGTTCCCACTGTTTCTCATCTCTTCTTTTTCTAGGTTGATGGATTCGGGGTAACTTGTGTACCCGGACTTCAGAGTTTAAACACATCGTGATCAAACTAGATTAATGCTTCCCCCTTGTGGCCATAGCTACTACACAGTCTTATTTTTCTGCTCTGTTTCATTGCTGTACAATTTGAGGCAAAATGCCAGCTGTTATGGAGGATTTCGGTGTCATGATAAAATCATGTAAATTCTTGGCTTATTATGTGTGTTTTGAAGTGTATGTAACTTTATACAGCCTTACATGATGTGCTTCGGAGTGATGATCATCTATAGGGAGCGGGTTTAAGGGGAAAGGAGGGAAGAAACATTCACATGCAGTAAGTGTAACCTTAAGAAGTACTCATGATACCTGATAAATGTCATGGCATGTGGGAGAAAGTTTTATTGTTTTAGTGCAGTGAAAGCTTTCATATTGTACTTTAAAAACATTTATTTGACAAATATATGGAAATTGTATACATATATTTTATAGTAAACAATTTCTAGATTTTCCTGTATTATCATGTAAAAAAAGGAAGAAAAAAAACAAGCTGACAGTAAATTAGCTGAAAATGGAGATCACCAAATGAAAATGACAACTCTTCAACTCTTCTTCTCAAAGTCAATGAAATGTCCAACCATTGGTCTTTATGCCTGAATGATGCAGCTGTACAGGACTTAGGCCTCCTTGCGTATAATCAATTTCACTTTGGAAAGTATCTTTCCCGTTACCCTGAAGAGCGGGAGAAGACAGACACGTATGAGCTGGAGGAGGGGTCTAACCAGACAATAAAAATTAAACTGGATGGTTCTGAGGCAGGGCGTAACAATCCAGATGTGCAAGAATGACAGACAAGCAAACTGCAAGCCCCAGATCAGTGACAAAGGGAAGCCCAAAATGAGAGTAAAGAATCGATAGATCCAGCGCCTTGTCTGTGTGAAGGTGTGGTAGCTGACTTTCCACATGAAATCCAGACTGTGTAGGCCATCAGGCTCTGCAATCACATCTGCAAACTCCACCTAAAGCATACAGAGATTGGTCATTTATTTACTGTGTTTGGTTATATAGGCTTAAAAGTTCAGTTCACACATAAATCTGTAGTTCCTCTTACTCCAGACACCAGCATTACAGAACATAAGACAAAGGAAACTTTCCCCAGTGAAAGCCTCAAGTAGGCACGGCACTAATATGATAATATTCAATATTATGATTAGAAGTTAGATATTACAAAGAGATATAAATGTATGAGTTTTATAAAGGGGTAAATGCTTTTACTAAGTAAAAAACTTCACTCCATCATGGAAAATAATTTGATTTATTTAATCTAATTTCTTAATAAGGGAAATTTAAATGTGAACTTTAAGTTAAAACGTACTTAACTCTTTAAAACTTCAGAGCAGTGTTGTAGCCAAGACCACCTAAACCAAGACCAAGTCAAGACCAAGACCAGTCTGCGGTGTGACTACTATATATATTATGGCTTGGCCAAATGCTTGATGATTAATATTAAAGGCGCTCCAATCAGGATTTTTGGGGCTGATCACTGATCACTGGCTGTATCGGCCAGTACCGACCATAGGGTCTATTTGAAGCCTTGTATTTAACATGTAGCATGATTTATTTAACTATTCTTACAACAATAATTATTCACATTAATGTTCATTTCTTTTTATTGAGCTGCTTTATAAAATACTGACTTTGATTTGGTGGAGGAATCAAATCTGAAACTTTGCTGAGCATCCATACAGGTGTTTGCTCTACAACTACAACAAGACTGAACCGTCTTTCAGGCCCAGACATTCAACATTTGTTTTACTCTCTTCATAGTGCAAAGTGAAAGTGAAACTTAAGATCCGTCTGAAGTGCAAAAATATTTTTGGTTCATTATGAAACTGTGTTAGAACAAGTGACTTATTAGTTAATTAATATGAAACACTGATGGTATCCCTGCAGTTGTGGTCTTGATCGGTTGTGTCTTGGTCTGTTTGTCCAAGACAGAGACCTTCAAAAAGTCTCGAGTGCTACATCACTGTGTCACAGTTAACTATCAGAAAGTTTCAAATCAGTACTAAGAGTTTTCCATAAATTAAATAAAAAAAATTTAAATCAAAGAACTTGTCAATAGTAAAGGGAAACACCAGCATCTTGATCTTTTCTTAAAGCAAAACATTTTATGGGTTTGACCTAAATTTGAGCAAAAGCTAAATAGTTTACAATCTGTCAGCACACAGGCCAGAATTATCTCAGGCCCAGAGTTGACAGGAAGCTGACAAAAATAAAATAATTTATTTATTGATTTATTGGCTGCTTGACCCTGCCTCAGATATCATCAACAGAGGGTTATAGGCTCATCAGATTAATGGCTATTTAAAGTAGCATGTTTTACACACACACTTTGGCATGACTCATCTCAACTGTCACACATTTATACTTCAATTCATAAATCATGCACTACTGATATATTACAGTAAAAGTAGATTTTACGTACTCTGACTCCCTCCTCATGGATTTCCTTAGGATCCCTGTTGTCAAGGTCAGCCATGGTTTGTCTTTCCATCATGATCACAGACTCCTCCGCGATCACATTTTCTTCCATGGTCCTGCTACCTGACTCAAGGAACAGCCTGAAGATTAAGATGAAGCTTAGATAATGAAGCAAAAGAGGCCAAGATGAGAAGCTGGGTATGTGGTTTCACAGCAGCACCACAGCACACCGTATTTTGCAAAGAGGGAGGCAGACTCACCGTGCCACAAGTCAACAGTCAGTAAATAACAAGTGTATGATCTACGGTGAGTTCATGCAAGATGTATATTCATTTACATCTACACGTCCTTGAACAAACTAATATAAAACATAATTTATGAAGTACACATCTTAGCAACAATGTTTGTATAGTAGTAGCTTCCTTAACTAAAAACCAAACAAACAAAATAGTTTGACACTGCCACAGTGTTCTGCTTTGGCATGAGATGCCTGTCAAAGCAGCTTTGGTATTTGATGGACTTGGATGAGGCCGTGTTAACTGAACCGATAATTAATAAATAAACATCTGAGAAATATTCATATTACAATATGTGTTTCTACCTTCAGCAATGCAGATATTCTTCTTTGCTATAATAAATCACAGGGAATTTATCTTGTTGTAATTATATTTAATGGATGCTCAATAAATAAATGTATAAGTTAAATAGCATACAGCAGGTACATATTTGTCAAAGGGT
Source organism: Larimichthys crocea (assembly GCF_000972845.2). Taxonomy (NCBI): domain Eukaryota; kingdom Metazoa; phylum Chordata; class Actinopteri; family Sciaenidae; genus Larimichthys; species Larimichthys crocea. The sequence continues at coordinate 11,783,588 of NC_040016.1, forward strand.
ACAATGAAAGACTGGTGTTCTGATGAAATTCATCATGTAGCTGAACAACACAATCGACAGAGCAGCGCCATTTGATTGTAACCACACAGGAAGTTCCTGGGTATCTGTTTTGTTCAAAGTCTGCACCATCTTAGATGCCTTACCATAACAGCAAAACCAGTTTAAAAAAAACAACTTTGCTCTAGGTGGTGGTGGCTAATGTGAATTTTCATGGGGTGTACCACAATGTGTTTATTTACAGGAAACACTTGCATGCACAAGAACATGTACAGTGGTGAGTGTAACAACACTGATTTCACTACACTCAATATGCAATCCTCCTGCAGCTCTGATCAGACAAAACCCTGCATCCTGTGATATCAGAGCAGAACAAAATGTCTTTGTGTCTCTATCTCTATTGAAGTGAGCCCTTTGCTATCACAGAGCACCTCTTTCATTTTTTCTTTTTTTTTGCAAATGTTTTTCTCTTACATTGTCGCCTCTAGCTTTTTAAGATTTATCTTCTGTCTTTCTGCATAAACAATATGGGCATTTAGTCTTCAGTCTGACTCTTAAAGCCAACAGTTGTTGTCCTGATTTGACCTTAAAGACAACAGCATTTATCCTTGATGATGTAATGTGAAATTCACTTTGATGGAGCTGATAAAAAGGGATGGTATGCAGACATACCATCCCTTTTTATCAACTCCATCTTTTCAAGATGGTGGTGTTTTGAGGTAATCTGTGCACCTGGACTTCAGAGTTTAAACACACTGTGATCAAACTAGATTAATGATTCCCCCTTGTGGCCACGGTAATGACTGAAACTTTTTCTTGTTCTGTTTTCATCTGTTTTAAAATTGGCGTAACTTTAAATAGCTTGACAAGATGTGCTTCGGAGTGATGATCATCTGTAGGGAGCGGGTTTAAGGGGAAAGGAGGGAAGAAACATTCACATGCAGTAAGTGTAACCTTAAAAAGTACTCATGATACCTGATAAATGTCATGGCATGTGGGAGAAAGTTTTATTGTTTTGGTGCAATAATACCTTTCAGTTTGTACTTATTTATTTGACATCAAAACTGACATCAAAACAGATTTTTATACAGACAGAATATAAAAGAGCAATAGTCATGATTAGACAATTTCTAGATTTTGCTGTATTATCATGTAAAAAAAGGAAGAAAAAAACAAGCTGACAGTAAATTAGCTGAAAATGGAGATCACCAAATGAAAATGACAACTCTTCAACTCTTCTTCTCAAAGTCAATGAAATGTCCAACCATTGGTCTTTATGCCTGAATGATGCGGCTGTACAGGACTTAGGCTTCCTTGCGTATAATCAATTTCACTTTGGAAAGTATCTTTCCCGTTACCCTGAAGAGCGGGAGAAGACAGACACGTATGAGCTGGAGGAGGGGTCTGACCAGACAATAAAAATGAAACTGGATGGTTCTGAGGCAGGGCGTAACAATCCAGATGTGCAAGAATGACAGACAAGCAAACAGCAAGCCCCAGATCAGTGACAAAGGGAAGCCCAAAATGAGAGTAAAGAATCGATAGATCCAGCGCCTTGTCTGTGTGAAGGTGTGGTAGCTGACTTTCCACATGAAATCCAGACTGTGTAGGCCATCAGGCTCTGCAATCACATCTGCAAACTCGACCTAAAGCATACAGAGGTTGGTCATTTATTTACTGTGTTTGGTTATATAGGCTTAAAAGTTCAGTTCACACATAAATCTGTAGTTCCTCTTACTCCAGACACCAGCATTACAGAACACTAACCCTGAAACCTCATGTAGCCTACATAATATGATAATATTCATCTGATAGTGAAGCCTGTGGGTAATCCTGAGTAAGTGACATTGTTTCTGGAAATAGTAAATATAAATATAAATGCAGGGTTTTATAAATGTATTATTTTACGAATGATCTTAAACCCTCTGCAAATAGAAAGTGGATCTGTCTAAATAGGGGAAATGAGGTTGTTTTGTGATCTGGGTTAACTGATTCTTCAAAGGTTAAAACTTTCTCAACTCTTTAAAACTTCCCAGTTAATGGCCAGAAAGTTTAAAATCATACTAAAACATAATAAAATGTTTATAAACCAAAGCACGTATTAACAGTGCAATGCAGCAAAACATGTTTTATGCATTCAAGTTTTATCAAAGGCTTAATAGCTTTTTAGTTATTTGAAGCTGACAGGAAGTTGACATTATTAAAAGATTTTATGGGTTATAGGTCAGATCAGGTTAATGGCTATTTTCGGCAGATTTTTTACACACACACTTTGGCATGACTTAACTGTCACAAATTTATATTTCAGTTCATAAATCATGCACTACTGATATATTACAGTAAAAGTAGATTTTACGTACTCTGGCTCCCTCCGCATGGATTTCCTTGGGATCCCTGTTGTCGATGTCAGTCATGGTTTGGCTTTCCACCGTGATCTGCGCCTCATTTTCATCCATGGTTCTGCTCCCTGACTAAAGGAAGAGTCTGAAGCTGAAGCTGATGCTAAGATAATATAGCGGCTGGGTGTGGTTACAGCCACAGCCACAGAGGGCAGTGTAGGGGAGTGGCAGTTTATAAACTGAAACTCAATGTTATGCCACTCCAGAAATCCCAATGGCCACCTTAAACTGTTAAAGACACACATATGCACATGGTCATTAACACAAAAGCGTTGGCCATTATTTTGCAAAAACTTTCACAACTCAAACTGCGACTGTGCATTTTGCAAAGAGGGAAGCATGTTGCATTTGACTCTGTCATAAGAAGGAAGGTGCCAAACTACACAATCAACCGCCAGTACAAAAGTGTATGATCTATGGTGAGTTCATGTAAGACCTTTATTAATTTACCATGCTAAGTGAATATCGCTGATATAAATTGATATAAAACCATGGTTATGAAATACACGACTTGGCAAGAATGTTTGGTTTCAAGCAAAAAACAACAGCATGAATAAAACCATGACTGACCGACAGTTAGAACTGTAATGGCTTTATAGGTCTTAGACGTAGATCCTGTTTACTAACTCACACATAGCATAAAAAAATCTCCCACTGGCCCTTCACTTAATCTCAGATTTCCGTAAGAATACATTTAATATAAGTGGTTCCTCTTTTCAATAGAGCTAAATATTTTATCTATCTAAATGCATAACAAATTGTGAAATCTTTTATAATCATTAACAATGACAAGCAGATACTGTTGGACTTCTTCCTAACTGTAGAAAATATGTAGTTACAAACATTTGAATTAAATATTAAAGAATCAAATATCAATGCCCACTTGGGCTCAGTCCACCCGAACATCAGTGTACATGTGCACATAACAAACAATCCCGGTATCGATGGGTGAGTCTTATTCTTTGGCCAGGTGAACGCTGAAGCCTCCACAGCATTTCCCAGCACTCAAGAGTAAGGGACGCACAATGATGCTCAGCACAACGTTCCACAGGCTCTGCAGCCAGCGTGTGCCAATAGAGACACACTGGACACAAGGACCAACCATCCTGTCAGAGACAACAACAAAAAACAAAACACATTTTCATAAACACCATAGTATTGAACCTTGCAGCCTGCTTTAGTTAAACTTATTAAAGTTTTTTTATATCTGTCTTCTGAAGCAGTGTAGACTGGCAACTGACAGAAAGTATTTTACTTCCCCAAAATCGATGGGATAATATGCTTTGATGGGTTTAGTGTTTCTCAATCTTAGGTCAAATCAGGATATGAGCGCTTCTTCGGTCTTTCCAGAGAGCTTTGCAGTTCCTCTTTTGCCACCGAACGATACTGATTCTGGATTTTACACTTTCACGTGCCATTTTAACTAAAAACCACAATGAGTAGTTCGACACTGCCACAGTGGACCAGTGAATTTTTATACGCTTTGGCATGATTCATGGCTGACAAAGCAGGTTACGTATTTGACAACCATGGATTAAAAGGTGTCGACTGAACTATACGTGTGAAATTCATGAAGTATCTTTTTGTGTTTTGTAGAGAATATTGCAAACTGAAATATTTTCACAATTATCAGATGGACTTCCATAAAATTCTGTGCAAACACTGAAGCAACTATTGGGTGACTGTTGGCCATGAAATTTGGTGCAGATATCAATGCTGCCAAGAAGATGAATCCTAATGACTTTGGTAACCCTTTGACTTTTCCTGTAGTGCCTCTTGTGTCAACATTTGTAGTTTTGAGAAGAATATCTTGACAGCTAGTCATGAAATTGTGTACAGACATTCATATTTGTTATCCAGTACTTAGTTTTTTTGACTAAATACCTGCAAATTCCCATAAACCTGTACTTTTGTTTAGTGCTAATGAGCAAATACTAGATTGCTGACATGCTAAACTAAGACGATGATCTTTGCCAGTGTTAGCCTTTAGTTCAAAGCACTATTGTGCAGCCACACAGGGCCCGTTGTATGGACAGACCCATCTAATCTCATGTTACACCCATGTTCCCATGGTAGCAGAACATTGTAGAAATGGATATCTGGTGATCTGGTCAAATGAAACAGTAAGTGTGAAAAAATGTTTCATGTTGTCATCTTAATATAATCAAGAGGGCATATTCTAAACCTACCAGATGTGAAAGCAGCTAAGGATGGCGAAGAGGAGACCGGAGATAACTGACACAGGAATAGCCAGAAGCACTGTGACTATCCTGTAGATCCAAACCCTAGACACCTCAAACAAGGCATGACTCCAGATCCACACTCTGTCCCCGCTGCGCACTGACACTGGCTCAGCAATGACATCCTCAAACGTTACCTGCAGACACAAAGAGAAAGTGGTACTGAGAGGTAAATGTGAGGAGCCATGGTCCTGCTGGGCTCGATTAACCTTTAAAAATAAATTATATCCACTGGAATGCTGTGTAATCAGCCAAGCTTGGTTCTACATGCCAATTCACTGCATGTAAAAAATGCACAAATGATCCAAAAAGCTGTTCAATAGTTCAATAGAGCTACTGCATAAGAATGCAATACCTTGAGGCAGTCGTTGATACCTCTGGGGTCTCTGACATTAATCAAAGGCTTGGTGTCACTGATTTCCACTAGCGTAGACGTATGAATGTTTTCCTCGTCTTCCAGAGCAGGAGGGGCCCTCCAGAGCATTTCAGGTTCTGTCCCGTTATCATATTCTTCAGGGTCACTGGAGTCCTCCAAGTCAATCTCTACTTCCTCTGAATCTTCTCCTTTCATCATGGTGTCCATCCAAACGTGAAGAAAACACAATGCAGAGAACAGAATGGGTGTCTGTCACCTCCCTTACAGCTCAGACTGAGCCCACTGCCCAAACCCCTCAGCTGGCTTCACAGTGAGGTTATATTGGGAACGTTACAGTACCCCGGATGGTATTTGCAGATGGTCTCTCAAGTGAAGATCATTTTCCCTTGCTGTGGGAGCATAGGAAGGATAGGGGGGGATATAAATACTCTAAGCATGGATATGGCTCTGTATACACTGATACACAAAATACTAGGCATGCTATCACACAGACAGGGAGACAATATGAGACAAGTCTGTAAGCATGAGAGCAAATACAGAGTAAAACAAACATTTAGAGTGCACATTGAGTAATAATAATAACAGGTGTACTTGCTTTACTGATTCTAGGATTGAATTCATTTCCAATGTTTCATTTTTACTTGTGTCTTTGTGTCAGAAAAGGGATTGACTTACTGCAATGCTGCTGCCTCCCTGTGGCCTACAATGGAAATGAAGTGTCCCCTTCAGAGCAATCAGATATGCTTGTGCTCCACTGTTGTGTGACTGACCTGTAACTGTTAATGTGCAAGTAAGATTCATTTTAACCTAAAAGAATCAGATGTAACGATTCTCACAGAATTTTAATCTCCCTAACGGGATCGGGATTGTTACAACTGACTTTGCCATTGATAACCAAGTGTGCATGAATATGAGATGATGTACTCTCACATCTCATTATGTCACTTTATACACTCTATGGCGCATTTAACTCCAGATCTGCTCTACTGTTCTGATGTGTAATAAAAAGAAGATATGAGCTACTGTGAGCTGATAAAAAAAACAATATGTTCTCTGGAGATATGCATACTGTATATAAAGTTCAGTCACTAACATGTAAAATCCATCTGGATAGAATCCGTCTAGTCTATTTTTCAAAAGTGACATTGATCCTATTCAGATCAATGAGCCACCAGTTGACATCATATGGCAAAAAGCAACTTTATGACCCCTGAGGCACACAAAATGCATCTTTTTCATGTAAAATCTAACTCTGGGATAAGAAATACACTCCTCCCGTGCTCTCCCCAAAAAACTACTCACCCCTTAGCGAAATGAAAAACATTGAACCCTCCCCATTTTCTGAGCCCCTCTCCCCTCCTCTCATAATTTCCATACTGTCCAGTTAATTGTTCAGCTGTGACGATGCATGCATTACTACCTCTTTCTAGTTCACCAGTCGCATCAATAACAATGTGGAACTAACAGAAGAAATATTACATGTTATCACAATATTGTCCCCTAGGCCCAGATAGTATGAAGAGTGTTCTTAGGTCTCTGCACTCCATCTGGTGTAAAACATGTTTCGCAACATGCTTTTCACCTCTGTTAACCTTTGGACCCATTAACCATTCTTACAGCTATTAATAGATCAGAATCAACAGAGTTAACATCTGCAAAACTTGAATATCCTACAAAATAAGATATTTCAGGTGATTGATTCAGTTTTCGTTCATTTTAAAAGGTATCCATCAAACTGTTTTACTTATGAAGTGCTGGTAAATTAAAAAAATAGCAAAATGGAAATCAGGTTAAACAATTACTGCACATAACAAGCTACTAAGTACGTAACAAACTGTACATCTGTTCAGAGCTGAACATAAGTGAGCTACTCTACAATGAACACTGCAGAGTCTCCATGGTAATAACAGTTTCTGGCTGCTGGATGAAGACAGAAAGAGAACACAGTGTATTGATGACAGAGAGTTTCCTGTGTCAGGGCCGGAGACGATGGTATGCTAATGGTCTGCACACCTCGCCAGATGGGGTTTGTTTGTGTCCGTGCACAGGTGAGGTCAGTGGAGAATGTGAGTGGGTTTGTGTGTGTAAGAGGAAGAGGGAGTGAGGAAAAAGAGAAAGAGAAAGACACATAATGAGCAAGAAAAGCACAGATTAAACAGCACAGATAGAAAAGTGACAAAATCTTATTGAGGTTTGACCACAAATGTCGCTTCATGTATGACCCCATCGCTCATATTAAAAAGCTGATTTAGAAAATAGGTTAATAGGTTTTCAGGGCCGAGTTTGTGGTCTGTGACACTCTCGGGACCTCAGCGCAATAGCTTAATATGACAAAACTCATAATCTGACTTGTATGATGTCACTTTATTTATGTGCATATGCAAACATGCATTTTATAACATTTTATATAATTCTAACAAATTTTGTCTCTTCTTTGTACATGTGAATTTGTGCAGGCCCAAAAAAACTGCTGCCTCAGATCACAGACACATATTAATTATATTCATATCACTGAGATGGGGTGCGTTTTTTTGTGCTTTGACTTGACTCACACTGCGGTTCATTCTCTCTGTTCTCAACAGCAGCAGCTTATTGGGGAGCATCAGGGATATCAGACTGTGTTCCTGCTCAGCACCTGTCAGTCCAGCTGTTTTCGGTACGATAGGTCAGACTGATTATTTGTCATGTGGAGTTAACAACGCAATCACAGACTCAGTGCTTCTGAGAGAAACACATTTATTTTTAGCACTGGATTGCCTCTACAAAATCCTCCTCCAAGGCAAAAAAAAAAAAAAAAAGTCAGTTCAGTTCACTTTTACATTTTCACAGATCAAAATGTATGGATTATCTCAATATAAGCACTTAAATCAGTTCATGAGATCTGCTTGCTTATGTTAAAAAATATGGTGCCATCAATACATGAATGGGGGATTTTAGATTTACTCAGAGGAGCTGAAAATCCCTGGTATGCATCTAAATGCATGTATGTCCAAAAATATATGTGGAAACCACTAATTGGTTCATGTGAACACTAACAATGATTATATTTTATTGTTCCATCAAAAGGTTTTGTAGTGGTGACTTTGAGGACTCACAGTCAGTAAACCACCTTGCTGGAATCCACCTTACCAGGCGTCAAACTATTGATTAAAGACCAATCAACCAGCTTAAAGTTATGCATAATTAACTGCTTGGTCACTTTAATAGACTGGTGGGTGCCATTACTGCTAGGTTATTTGAGAAATTAAACTAGCATGAAGACCATAGAAATAGGAGGAAATTGCTAGCCTGGCAGGTGGGTGGTTATGTGCGTGACTATTTCTTGGCAGGGCACAGTAACTTCCTGTGGTCTTGTCGTAACTGAAACTGTCATTGCTGAAATAAATCTGTCTGTCACGTAACCAGAAATGAATCTATTTACCTTTTGGCATTTTGTACATATTAAACAAATAAGATCAAACATGTACATTAAAGTAGGTAAGTAGGCAGATTTTGTTACATTTGGACACAGTCAGACATGTATTTTTCCTCATCTCTCAAACTTTATGCCACATACTTCATATTTAATGGACAGAGGACTCTAACTCCTGACAAGAAAACAAAGAACTTCCCCTTTAAGAGGTGTTTTTTAGAGCCTGTAATATGTTTACTTGTGTCTCATTCTTTGGGCCCGTAATCTGTTTGTGTGGACCTAATCACCCTGCATGCAATTTTGTTGTATGTGTACATGCGGTTTTGAGGAAACTCGCGCTTCTCTTTAAGGGACGGTCTGATGAAATAATGTGGTTCGCTCTGTCAGACAGCAGCATCAATCACACCGTCTTCCTTTGATTTTTCAGGAGTGGTTCTCTCATTATCGCCGTCTGTGCAACAACAGAGAAGCTCATCAAGTTTAAAATAAACAGACAGCACAAGACACGCAGCACGCAGAAGAAGATTAAGTCTTTTCAGATTTACCATTAAGTACAGCCAAATAACAAACCACAATCAGCTGAGCTCAAGACACGGTTCCCATTTTCTATAGAGAGTGGGCTTGTATTTGATCTACAATGAATATGCTTTGCAAAACCGATGCACAGTTGATGTGATTGTCTTGATTGAATAAAAGCTGCCATTGAGGTGGGAGGTCCTTCAATTTAATTAGCAACTTATGAAACTGCTCAGACTCAAATATTCATTAGACTGAATCACACATTTTGGAAGCTGGGTGATGAAACAGAGGGTCGGCTCTTTGAAACTGTATTGTTATCAACCTTTCCGCCTTTTTCATATCTTTGTATTACGTAACGTATACTGTATTCAAAAGATTGGTAACTGTAGTGTTTTGAGAAAACACTTTCAACTTTCTGGACTGATGTGACTGAACATATCTCAATTAGTTTTTGATATATATATATATATATATCTATATAATATATATATATATATATATAATAATATATATATATTATATATATATATATAGTCTTATAGATTGTGTTACATATGTTGTTTTTGTTTGTTTGTATACTGGAGTATAGTAACAAAAAATTATTTCCCCCTGGGATTATTAAAGTATTTCTGATTCTGATCCTGATTCTGGTATTTCTCATGGAGTACATGTGTTTCTTATAATCCTTTAAAGCGATAGTTTGGATATTTTGAAGTGGGGGTTGTATGATGTACTACCACAGTTGGTGTGTAGCACAGAAGCAGAGCTATGCACAGCTGTGGACAGGACCAGCAGACAAATGTATTTTAGCCACATGAAATAAATTCCCATTACAGTTTATGCTATATTAAGAATATTTTCACTGTTTACCTGTGCATCAGACAGCTTTTTTAGCACTGACCACTGTTTGCTACCTCCTACAGATTCACTTCAAAATACCCAAACTATCATTTTACCATCCACTTTTCTTAAATTCCCTTTAAGGGTCTTTAATAATGATAAACAATCTTATTCCATTGTCTTATATTAAAGCTCTATGCTGTTTACACTGTGCTGCACCATTCCATGAAATGGAAATATTATTAGATGCCTTGTGAATCATTTGACACACTTTTACAGACATTTCCCAAAAATTCAGCCAGACATATTTGGTGTGTGTGTGTGTGCGTGTGTGTGTGTATTGGATGTCTTTTCTCCTGCCTATCAGTACATTGTCTTTAATAGTTGTCAAGCCTTTTGTTATTTCCGTTTTACACTGACAGGCAGCAGGGGTTATTTTTTCATTTTTTTCCATTTAATTTATTTATATGTCATCTGATTTTCTGTGTATATCTCCAATTGGTGTTTACAGGATTAGTGAAAATGTAGCTCAGCATCCTCATCTTCATTTGCCTGTCTATCCAAAGTCTGTCCCTTGAATCTAATCTGCGTGGGAGAGCTTCATATTCCACATATTTACCACAGACATTTATGATCTGTCTTCATTGATTGACCTGTAAAGAATATTAATGATTAGCCTAGTTTAACAAGATATATGCAGTATTTTATCTGCATGGTGCGGCAAGTAGATCACACTCTCTATGTGTAATCTCTAAATGTATGGAAATATCATTTTTGTTGTTGTTAATCTGTCAGTGAACAAATATCAAGGGGGTATTAGGGGCAACCACTTCATCTGTTATGAAATGGCATTTTTGCCTTATATAATCGTATGTTAACTGGGCTCAGTCTTAGTCGCAGGCTTGTTGAGTCAAAGCTCACAAAAGGTCAAGCATATACAGAGAAGGTACACAAGGTACCTTGTCACTGTTGCATATGTCGCCTTTTAGAGCTTTCTGGTGATCAGAGAGAGACAGCATAATTTCACTTCTACATTTGAAAGCATTTAGCTGGAACACTTCCAAAGCATCCAAAGCAACTTACATAGTAAACATAGCTTGCTATCATGAAATGCTTTCTTGCTATGATATATGTAAAGCATTAAAGTAACCAGTGTTTATTTTTTACATTTAAAGCAATAAGAAAACAATACATCTTTGAACAAAAAGTGATGTGTCTCTTGAGTACAATAAATAAAGTTTACATAAATTCCTGCAACGTAAATACAACATGACCACACTGAATTACATGTACAAATAATATTGCTGCTATGTTGATACCTCATGTAAATACATGTAGTCTTAGTCGTGGTCTTGATTGCTCACTTTTTCACTACTGATTATATTGTCATGACTTACTATTCAAGTATGATCTGATATTGGTATTCATTACTTTTTAATGAAACTGATGCACTGCAGTAACTATGCTTTAGTAGCTATTAAAAATAAAGTATAATTTTATTGCTACTAGTTTCACCAAAATCAAACTAACCATCATTTAAGAAACTGTCCATTAAATTTCTATCCTGGTATTAAATCTTAAAATAAAAGTGTTTCTTGCTGCTTTTACCGTATGCAAATACAGTTTACAGACTGTCATAGTCCTGCAGGCTACTAGTGATGTCACACAACAGTGAGGTATATCTAACTGAACTCTTCTGGGATCTGTCCTGGTATCCTGAAACCAGCGTGTTCAGTTTGATCTAGAGTGCTTCTTGGACTGGATGTGGTGAGGCTTGCTCGTGTCTCTATTGTGCAACTGGTCCTATGGAGGAACTGCAGGAAGTTCTCATGGCCCGAGCCCTCATGGCTGGAGACAGGCAGCTCTACGGGTCGTGCCGAGTAGCAGCGCCTCAGCTTACAAAGTTCCTCCCTGATCTGACGGTTGAGAAGCCCATAAAAAAATGGATTCATCGCAAAGGAGGAATATGCCAGCCAGATGACTGTTTCCTCCAGGTCATGGGGAACCGCATGTGTTGTGTCTAGAATGAAATGGAGGTGGAGGGCAAAGTAAGGCAGCCAGCAGATAAGAAACTGGCCAACAATAACCACCAGAGTGAGAGCAGCTTTACCTCCACCAAAAGGCCGGTCACGCATAATCCTACGTGGGGCGTTGCGGGTTGTGATGATGGTAGTCTGGCTGTTTATTGAGTCAGAACGATGCTTCAGTTGACTGTTTGTCCACAAGGGCAGAGGTCCATGCTGGCGGGCAGCCACACGGGCCACTTTGTACACATTACAGTACACAGCAAAAATCACAACAGCAGGCAGGAAAAAACATGTGACAGTAAAGAGCACAGAGAAGACTTGTCTGTAATCGCTGTAGCTCCAATGCAGTGAGCAGTGTGTGGCGCTGATGGAGCTCAAGCTGCCGTAAGACGGCCATCCAAACACAGTGGTCAACCCGAGCACAGCAGAGGCCACCCACACTGTGACTATCACAGCTGCAGTCAGCTTCAGCGTCATCTTGACCTCGTAGCGCATGGGGTGGACGATGTAGTAGTAACGCTCCACACTGATGGCTGTGATGGTGAAAATAGAGGCAGCTATAAGAATTACATTGAGGAAGACGTAGACCTGGCACTGCAGTACACTGAACATCACACCAGCAAAGTATGAAGAACATGAAACAATCCCAAGAGGCATTAACAAGATGGCACACAGCAGGTCCACTGCGCACAGGTGGCACACAAAGGCGAATTTCCTGAGATGAGGTGCTTTTATGACAACAACCAGAACAGCAGTGTTGGCCAGAAGTGCCAGAACATTCAAGGTCACCATGAAAACTATCCCTGTCAGGTCCTTGAAGCGTGTCTGTGGGCTGGGAAGAGTGCCCAGCTGTCTGCTGGGAGCTGAGGGCACCGGTGCCCAAACTGTGGTGCTGTCATTGTACTCAGAGGTCAGAAATGAACTGTGTTCCTCCATGATTCATAATAAGAGTTTCAAAGTACACGCTGCAGACTCCCCCATTGTTCAGTAATGAGGTCAATGGATCCTTCAGACATCAGATGAAACACGCCTTACTCCTGTGTTGGAGAAAATAAAACAGGACGTTTAACATTTTTACATAACAAAGACTCAAATCTTAAATCTTTAAACTTGCATTAACCAATTCTTTGGCCACTTAGGTGTAGTGGCAACAACCTGTAAACACAACATTGATACATTATCACTGTTTATGTTGATATGGCTGATGGACTCCTATTTACACATCCAGCAGATACAGAGCAACATTGGCATTCATTTGAGTCACATTTATGTCCACCTGGTGCAAGATTAACTCTCTTCTACTTCTTTTAGGCAGACAAACACATTTAGTGGTGTTGAAGGAGCTATTTAAGATTGCACTTTCATAACAGCTGACGCAGATTTTAAAAAAGGATCTGATCAATATCAAAATATCGTAATTTTTAATTCTTACTATGGGCCAAAAATGTTGGGTCCTATATTTCCCATAATGCAACTCAAACCATCTTTCTTTTTTCAGCCCTGCCTGGTAAACATCTGCATCTTTAAAACTTAATAACTAATAAGTTTGTACTGTAGGCTGAGCTGACCCTTACCCTTGTTGACATCACTGTGACATAATTGGGGTTGAAGCTGCAGAAGACATTATTTATTTATTATAAATTATCATTATATATTTGTTCAGGCTGAGTAGTACTTTCCATGACATTTCATTTTATTCAACATTTATTCATACTTTTTCATTTCACCAGTTGTGAGTGATATTACTGCAGCCTCATAACTCTCAATAGAACGCACATGCACATACTTAATAGGTATTGGTATTGGAAAGTTAATCAATAACTCTTTACATTTGTGGGAATGTTTAAGAAGTGATGTTCTCTCTCTCTCTCTCTCTTAGTGAGGCAGAGATGCAATCAATGGGAATAATTCATGGAGGACACCCTGTCCCTCCTCCATCCGTCCCTATCCTTTTGAAATGAAAGATAATGAGTGTGCTTGTTTTAGCCCAGCTGCAGGGAACTGGCTGCATTGATTAATATGTGTTCAGTGTCACCCCGCACCTCACCATCAAAGAGGAAACCTCTTACCAGGACAAGTCTGACCTCCGATTCTTATGTCATCTCTGATGAAGAACAACCGGAATGCACAAACTGAATCTACTGTGTATATTATGCGTGTAAAATCATTAACTGAATTTTAAAAAATCACATTTTCTTTTTGCCTTTCATGTGCTAATGTGTCTCCCCATACATGGATCTACCATCATGTGCTGATCATAATCAGATTTTAGATGTAGGACTGTGGAGGATGCTGTGTCCTAAATACATGTGCTTGTACACTGCCAGGGATCCACTGATGCTCTCCCCTGCCATAATCTTCTCTGGTGGACAGCTATTGGCATGCCACATTTGCAGTGAGATTTATCCCCAGAAAGGTCTATGTACATGTACTGTACATTCTCATGCATATTATGTAAGAGTGTACTCATTTTCCCACAATGTTCCAGTTGCATATGCTGCAAATAAAGATGAGGAATGAGGGAATTGTGAAGGTTTTTTTAATCTCTTGCAAAGCTGCGAGTATTTTAGCCTGTGCAGGGAAACCCCACAATCCACCATTTGTTATGACCTTCTTAATCATGTTCATTTCAATGCATTTAAATGTATATATTACAAGTGATGTTTCAAATGTAAAAATATTAAGAATTAAAAAAAAAAGAAGAAAAAAGTCCAGTCAAAGGTTTATATCAAGTTCCACCTAAGACATCAAAGTAAAATGACAATCAGCAACAGACCCGAACCTGTCCAGGTGTAACATGAGTAACCATGTGAGAGTTGGCACCACCCATTTCTGATGGGGGAAGGAGTCATTACAGGACTTTTTTGTCTGGTTTGTCATCAATAATGCTGAACATTCAGGTTCAAAACCACCAGAAATCTTTAATATTTGGAAGATAAGACCAGCAGTCCCTTATCTCAGAGTGTTCTTAGATGTCTTAAGGATCTCGTGTTAACATAGTAAGAAAAATAAGTTTCCACAACTATTACAGCACCACAAACAAATGTGTACAATATGTATATATTATATCATTTGTATGTTTTTGGTTCACCGTGTTTTTAGAATCATCTGCTCTTGTCTTTCTGATTGATAACACAACAAATGTAACTCAGTACGGAGCCCAAACTATTTTGTCAGTAATTCTCAGGCCTCTTGTTTCTTGAAAACAAATAAAAAATATTGGCGGATTTCATAGGAAATACTGCAGAACTCAGTATCTAGAGTATTTTTTACAGACAATATTTTTTTAATAATAATGAAATGCATCAAATATATTGTAAGCATTAAGACACCTTTACATCAACTCACATTTTGAAGCTCCAAAAAGTTTGCCCCGAGTCCAACATCCAAATCATGCTGCTGACTTCTGTCTGAATCCTTTAAAAGCATCAAAGTGCTGAGGTCTCGTATTTTCAAGTATATAAACAGTGGTAGTCCACCTTAAAGAGGCCTATCAGGAACTATACGAAAACTGTGATAAATCATGAAACCGGCAAATCTCCAGGATCCAGGGAGAGCTGACACTACCAGAGAGAGAGGTGATGTGCTGTGTGTCCACTGAGACAGCACAGCTGGCTCGAGCAAAAAGGAGGGGGTGGGTGGGGGAGGAGCCAGCAATCTGTGATTTGTTGACATCACATCTTTCAAGACAAGATGAGTCTATCAAAAGGCCACACACTGACATTAAGCATGCCCAACACACACACACACACACACACACTCTTTCATCAGTCAGTATGTGGCAGTGACTGTCACACACTGTCCTTTAAGCCTCTGTCTGCACACACTCTCCTCTATTCTCTCCAGAGCTTGTGAGAGAATGACATTGATGTATTGGCTGGATTTTTTTTTTTTAACCCATTCACCAGATTTACACAGAGTATTTTCTTCTTTAAAAAAGGGGTTAATCTTATTTCTTGCTTTCTTCAAGTAATAGAAACCTTCATTTCACAGTTTGTACTTGTTTGGGACTTGATCATTGCTCATACAAGAGCAGGAAACAGGGCTCAGTGCTGACATCTGTTGGTCGCTGGGACTGTAATCACTACGACGAGAGCATACACTGATTTAAGAAAAAGGTCAGAGATAGCAGCAGGATATCAGTTTCAAACGTTTAGTTAAGCACGATAAACAGAAAGTGATGAAACAGATGTTGTGAAAGCAGAAAGATTAATTACCCCATAAAGTATTATTTTGCAACTGCAAAAAATAAATCTAGAAACACAATATCACTTGGTGTAATGCACATATCATGAACAGCAGGATACAAACAACATCCCTATTACTTTAAATATGTTCACATCCTACTTTTTAACCACACAAACGCCTGCTGATTTTAAAATTCAGTCAGTCAATCAGTAAAAATGTTTCACAGCCAGACACAGCCATTTACAACCTTCAAATTCAATAAGACACTTTGTTGTTTTTACCACTGATGACTGACTACACGTGATTTTTTTTTTTTATTGCTGTTCAACATCTTGGTTGGGTCACCACATTAAACTTATGCTTTAACACATAGACAACAACAGCTGTCAAAGTAAAAAAAATAAGAAGTCTAGAAAGTGTTAAAAAAAAAAAAGCACTAGATTTCAATATGGAATAAAGTGGACATGGATTTTTTAAAAAGGCAACCCGTCACACATTTCTATCAGACGTGAAATACTGGTGACCAACAGATGAAGGCAAGTAAAAAGACTATAACTGAGCATCATTTGTCATTTCTCCATTTTCAGGCAGGAGTGAAGTATCTTGGCAGAAACTGTGATCCGTCATAGGTTTGTTTTCAGCTTTACCCACACCCAGTCTCTTCTTTAATAATTTATCCTCATTATTCAACTTTGTGCGGATTGCAGTTTTTATTTGGCTGCTATCAACTCCAAACTTGACTGCCACATGATCTGGAGGGGAAAAAAAAACACAGAAAATATGTTTTTGATGTTTAATTTAGAAATAATGAGTATCTACAAAGAGGTTCTATGTGATTAAAATCCAATGACATCATCTTACCGATAATACTTCTCAAGATCTCAGGTGGGAGTTGAGGCTTGTGGCTATCTTCTCCGGTAAAGGTGTTCCTCCGGCCCTGCAAAGAGTGTGTAGCCAATGTTTCTCTGTCAAAAAGTATCATCAGCAGTGCTGACGTGTACTTCTTGTAGTCTCCAATCTCTGCAATGCGCTCGTAAAGATTTTTGGGTACTTGAAGATTCTCAGCAAGATACAAGAAGTTGTGATCGTCCTGAGGGCAAAAAGGGGAAAAAAATGTCAGCTAGAAAACAAATTAAGATTTATTAATGGCTGAATTTGACACCACTGCTTTTGTAAAAATTGTCTACTTTGGCTGAGCCTGAGCGGAAAAACTCATTTTTGAAACCGGAGCACTGACAATTTTCTGATTCTGCTCCAATAACAAAATGTGAAGGGAGTAATCTTCCTGTTGTACTGACCTCTGGAATATTATGAACCGCACTCATCTCTGCCTCAGGCTCATTCAGGAAAGAGACAGTTTCATCCTGAGAGTTCTGTGGTGCAACTGCAGCCTCGCCTCCTTGCATAACGTGGTCCAGAGTAACTCGTAGCTCGTGTGCTGTGTGTCTCATCTGCATCATGAGTGTGTTCATCTCTGTAAAAAGGGTCAAATGACTTTAGAAATGCTGAAAGTTTATACATAGAGTAATGCAAATTATTAGATGCCATGTTTACAGCACAGGTTCAGGTTCCTGTCAGGATTTTAGCAAAACCTCTCCCAGCCTTTCAAGAAACTTCTGACTAGCCAAACAAACAAACAAACTCATAAAAGAGAATCACAAAGAAGAATTTTACAATTTATTTTTCATTTAACTTAATTTATCTCCCTATATTGTGGTCATTATTCCTGTGCTACACTATTTCAAAACCCTTTCCACACTTATTTACAGGTACTACTGAATATAATAGTACTTTTTAAAAAAAAACAGGTTTGTTATGTCCTCCTAAATTTCTAAAGTTTCTTGAAAAGAAAAAAGTAATTTGGGAATAATTTTAAGCAACATACAGCTATTCTTGGACAAACATTTTCAAAATACTGTATGTTAAATGGTCGCCTGTAGACCGATATTACATTTTTTCATAATCAGCTGATAATTAGATGCTCTGCACTGACTGAAACACTTTATAAGTTACACCCGTTACTAAATTATAACTATTTAAAGAGGAAGTGTAACAAATAAAATAACAATGATCTTTTCCCTTTATTAAAACAATTTAATTTGGTACTAATAAAGTATCAGATTAATTTTGTTATTATTATTATTATTGTTATTGTTATTATTGTTGTTATTATTATTATTATTTTGCAAATTACTCAAAAACACCACCGGTGGGTCATTGATGACCAGGGGGAAAATATGGAGTGCTAACCTTAATTTCACTACTTGTAGCCGTTCCCCTATTTTTGTTAATGATTGATTAAAAAACAAATGTGACGTGGGGTGTGTGATCATTTTTTGAGGGGAAACTCAAGTGTGGAATACTAGAAAAAGAAATGGGAACTTTATTTTTTGTTAAAATCTATTTAGTCTAAAAAAGCCCAACACGTATAATGTGTGTTTAATAGAAGACACTCAAATTTACAAATATATGACAGGGGGCCTGGCCACAATCGTAGCTAGAGCCCTGCTCTGTCTATGATGATGAGTTACATACATTAATTAAACTATGTTGTCTTGACAGGTATATGTTTAGCCTATTGCTTAATAAATTAGCCATCTTTTCTTTTCTTTTTTCCACCCACCTTTCAGCTCTCTCAATTCTCTCTCAGCCAAAATCCTACACCTGCGCTCATACTTCAGCTGCGTCTGCAGCTGCTCTATCTTCATGAGGAGTGTGATGGTGTCTGTCCTGAGGCCTGGACTTGAAATATTTTCTTCATCAAATTCAACCGTTTCATGCTGTCAAATGAGAAGAAAAGCAACATTTGCACATTGCATTAAGGTAAACAACAGGTTGTTTGTTTTTTTTAATGCACAATTAAATCAAATCCTCTCACCTCATTGTTGGGAAACGGTGAGAAGCTGGGCTCTTCGGCCAACCTGTACTTGTTCTCCATCGGATCAAACTCCTGCGTGTCTGTGCCGATTCTTATCATCTTGAGTGGTGGCTGTGTTGGACTCACTCCTGCCTCTCTCTTGGGTGGCATGAGGGTAAAATATATATCTGTGTGTAGAAAGAGAGGTGGAGATTTGATCAGCTGACGCATCAATTTGTTGCTTCTCTGCACTTGAAACTTTCAAACTTTCCACCAAGTCGCTTGATCCTTGCAAAAAAACTCATTCATGCAGACACAATAATGAAAAGTTAGTTCACGTTGCACCCTCCCCCCTCTTGCCTCCTCAACCCCTCCTACCAGCTCCCGGATCGCCTCCAGCTGGAGCCACTAACATGTCTCTGCAACATGTTTTTAATGGACACACGCTTCAAACCGGGCTCACCTGTCCGTGCAGCTCGACTTCAGGGGATGGACTTGTAAAGCGCTCTCACTGAGGACAGAGCGCAGTAAATGGAAATACTGCGTAGTAGAGGAAGTAGTAGTACTACTGCAGTAGTACAGTACATGGATCCTGATACAAATACGGCTCATTGTTCACAGCCGCGCAAAACGTTTCCCCTTAAACACCTGTGAAATACCAGTCCCATGTTTACCTTTCGCCGTGCGCGGTGCGCGTGTCTATAACAGCGCTGTGTTGTGAAATTTATATTTTTACAATTATGTGCGGAACAAAGCTGCGAAAACTTATTCCCCGAGGGAAGTATTTACCACCAGTACAGTTTCCTGCTCGTCCCGTTTCTCTTAATCTGACCAATAGGAGTTGAGAGTTTGGATAAAAGGCGGGACATTTAGGAGAAACAGCCAATCAGAGCAGGGGTAAGTGATCCTAGCGTCATAGCTTGGTTGCAGTGCATCCATGTGGGGCTCAGTGTTGAGACAGAGTTGAAGTTTTTCTGTCTGACACGTTTTGCTGCTCGTCCCCGTGTCTCATCATGTCTTCGTCCTTCTTCATCAAGAAGAAAGAAAACGCCAAAGTCAAGAAACACGCAGAGGCGCCAAAACGGAAGGTGAGAGAGCGTGGGGTGTTAGCACGTGCTGCTCTAACGCATCACACACTGCTGAGTTTGTGAGTGTGTGAGTGAGTGTGTGTGTTATTATTTATTATATGACATTACAAACCCTGTGTGTGTTCCTCCTCCTTCTGCAGGCTGATGTGGATGGAAAGAGTAAAGTACGAGCGAAGAAAGCCAACTCCAAATACAACGAGGAGATTTCCAGCGACTCTGAGGCTGAGAGGTTGTTGCTTCATTTGATTTTATTTTATAGGGGAGTCCTGGCCAAGACTGACAGCAGCACACACTTGTTGTGTGTGTTGGACAAATTGCTGAAATCTATGGTCAATGGTGAGGTCAGGAAGGAAGAAAGTATTCAGGAGCCTCTGATGTCTTATGTAGTATTTACTGAAGCTTGGCCAAGGAGACACTCTCAAAGTACATCAGAGCTGATGTGCTCATGCTGGTGGATAGACTTTAAACCTTTACAGATAATACTAAAAATACTACACGCCCAGAAATACTCAAAGAGAGTGTAGTTACCCATGTTTGTGTTACTGTCAGCACATTCTAGTCTGGAGCCACTGTTTGTGTGTTCAGCTACCTGTTGTGTCTAGGAAGGCAACATAAGGTCTCTTCAATCCTGGTCACCACAATGTTGAGATAGGTTGGCACCTGTTGTCCTAAAACAAAGCCAAAAAACTACTACTGCTACTACTGCTACTGCTACTGCTACTGCTACTACTACTGCTACTACTACTGCTACTGCTACTACTGCTGCTGCTACTACTACTACTGCTGCTACTACTACTGCTGCTACTACTACTGCTGCTACTACTACTACTGCTGCTGCTGCTACTACTGCTACTACTGCTGCCGAGGACCTGAAGGCCAACGCGTGACCCCGTGTAACCTAAGGATAGAAAATTCCATAACAAAACTAAGAACAGGTCAAACCAAACCACATGCAAAACACACAGACAATATTACAACACATAGTGGTCTAAAATGGTAAGAAGTACAATACAAGCCATGAAATCAACAACAACACCTCTATGATTCATTCTCTTTCTTTAAATATGGATTTAAGGGGCTGTCGGTAGCGTAGTGGGTTAAGCGGCCGCCCCGTGTGTGGAGGCTATAGTCCTCGCTGCAGCTGGCCCCAGTTCGATTCCCGCATCGGACGGCTAATTTACTGCGTGTCACTCCTCCTCTCTCTGCTTCCTGTCTGTCTTCAGCTGTACTATCAATAAAGGCATAAAAGGCCAAAAAAATAATCTTTAAAAAATATATGGATTTAAAAGAGTTTGGATCTTTGAGTTTTAAAACAAACGCCCTCTTCCCTCGCTCAGTACGAACATTTGGTCCAGATAAAATATGAAAGTCCCTTGAAGGCAGCGGATATTGTCCCATCACACTTTCTAGAAATAAAAGAACAGAGACATGAGGGAAGCAACCAGAGAATCGCCTTGTATATGAAATGTACCAGCCTGTGGGGTTGCTAAACAACGGCTATCCTACCTAATTTCTGACGTGCAACGACAACGTTAAAACCCTCTACTTTAAAGCGCAGAACTAACCCGTTGTTGTGATCTGTGTTTCTTGCTGTGCAGTCATGAAGGGACCAGGAAAAGACAATCCAATGAAGAGCACGAGTATGAGGAAACGCCACAGGAGAAGAAGCTCCGATTAGCCAAACTTTACCTGGACCAACTGAAAGAAGAAGGTAGGCTTGTAGTCATATATATCTATGTAACGTAGAGTTCTAACTAAGTTATTATACTTTATGTATTCATTCATTGTGTGATCTGATCTCGTCAGAGGAGAAGAAGGCAGAAGACGACTCATTCGAGACCGATCTGATTGCGGGAAGACTTCAAGAAGAAGTGGTAAGAGTGTCTTCTCTATTAAAGGATGAATGTTGATGTGGCGCACTCATTTTTCATCATCCCCTGACCACTACCACCACCACGCCTCCCTGTACAGCCTGAAAAACAGATCTGCAGATACATTGCATGTCTGATAAAAGTACTGTAACTTCAAATGGAGGGAAACAAGTTTTCTAAAGCACCAAACAACCATGAAGTAATCATGAATTTTGTTCCCGTTTGGTCGCGTTATACTCTTAATTCTAGGTGTTGTTACTCTGTTGTGTTGTCTGCTTTGAACGTAACATCACTACCTGCCGCCTCTGCATGTTTTTGCCAAAAAGAAAAACATTTGTCAAGCTGATTCACAGGGAATATTCTCCTAGAGTGAAGATACTGTTTTAATCTGTCACGAAGCATCAGGTCTCTTTTGGACTGTTCCAGGCATCTGAAACCAAACCCACGTCCTTGATCTTAGACACAGGCATTCATTTTGGATTTGCTATGTTAGATAAATTACCATCTATGTTATTGATCTTGCTGTGTATGTGATTTTCCCCCCTCAGCTTGAGCAAAAAGGAAAGCTTCAGCGGTTTATTGCCAAAGATGTAAGTACAGGAATCTTTAACACTCCAATACATGTCCAGTATTTAAGTGGAACCAGCAATTTATAAACAGAGTCGCCTTTTTTATTAACTTACCATTCTGTTTTTTAGCTCATGCCACCAGATGCTTCAGAGATCAGAGTGCTAAGAGGACACAAACTTCCAATTACCTGTCTGGTCATCACCACTGATGAGAAGTACATCTTTTCATCTGCCAAAGACTGCTCCATCATTAAATGTTGGTATACCTTTAAAATCCCCAAACACTTTGTTTTCATACTTCAGAGAAGCATGCCGAGTCTTTTTGCTGAGACAAATACTCTGATTTGGCAGTCTCAGTTCAGTGTTTTTTATTATGACTTCAGGGGATGTTGAGAGTGGGAAGAAACTGCACACAGTACCCGGTGGAAGGAAAGGTACAGAGGATCGACATGTTGGACATACTGCCCATGTTCTGTGTATGGCCGTGTCATCAGATGGAAAATACTTGGTGAGTATCTCCCACCTTGTCCTGTTTTTTGATAGTTGTAACCTGCATATTGTAACAGAAGCCTCTTTTTTTTAGGCCACTGGAGACATGAACAAACTGATCATGATCTGGGAAGCAGAAACCTGTAAACATCTATATAAATTCACAGGACACAAAGGGCCCGTGTCGGTACGTTCACACTTTTCCTTTCTGAGCTGCATGGTATAACTCGGGGAACATCGCCCTGCACTGTAACTCTGAGATCCTTCTGTGAATCATAACAAATGTATTTTATTTCTCAGGGTCTTTCATTCAGAAAGGGGTCTCATGATCTGTACAGCGCCTCTCACGATCGCTCAGTCAAAGTGTGGAACGTGGACGAGAACGCATATGTGGAAACTCTGTAAGTAACTAATCAAACGAAAAAAGATTGGACCGCCAAACAGTTCTGTTTATTTTATATCCTTTAACTTTCATTGTGATTCACTGTAGCTTTGGGCATCAGGACGCCATCACAGGACTGGACAGTCTGAGCCGTGAGCGTTGTGTGACTGCGGGAGGAAGGGACCGCTCGGTCAGGGTTTGGAAGATAGCCGAGGAATCTCAGCTGGTGTTCCACGGCCACCAGTGAGTCTCTTTCTGTCTTTCCTCTGGTGTTTCTGTGTCTCACTGTTTACAATGTTTAGTCCAGATGTGAAGACATGGTGAGTTGCACTGATTAATTAATAGACACATCTTAAAATGGAGAAAGGATTTTACTTTTTAATGATTATTTTTAAAAAAGTAGTGAGGTGATGATGTAAAAATCAATCCTAATCTTAAAGTTTTTTCGTCTGTATGCCTACCACAGAGGCTTTTGCTTAAACCTTATAGAGTGTATTGATTTATACATGTAATTATTGATTAGTGCACAACTCTAAATAGTGTTAAGTTGTCAGAATATATAAGAATACATAAATCTTAAAATGCCCTCATGTTTATTCCTTTTGAGAGGGGAAAAATATCTTGAAACACAGGCATAAGCACAGAAAATATTGATTTAAAAAAAAAATAAGATCATGTGTTGCATTGTTCCAACGGCTTCTTAATCTTTAGGTCCGGTCAGCTAGTATAGTAGTTGGGTTGATTATTAGTAAACTAATTACCAAAAAAAACTCAATTGGCAAACCAACAGTCACAAAGAGTACATACAGAAACTATTTAGTCTATATGTAGTGATAGGGAATGAGTGATTTCAGACATGGATTAATTTCAGTCACTGTAACACAACTCTGACAGTGGTGGTTGCTACTAGCAACCAGCACTCAACTGAAACTGCCGGTGGCAGAATATAGAGTCGGTATAGATTTATAAAAAATGGACATTTGATGTGTTGTGACGTTTTTCTGTACCTCCTTTATTTTATTGTCGTTTAAATGTCCATCAGCTTTTCCTCGGTCACCAAAAATGATTAAATAATCCTCCAACTTTGGGATAACGGAGTAGTTTTATATGATTCTGCAGAATTCAGAGAGCAGTTGATTTCATCTTAATGAGTCAGTCAGATTTGTTATGTAGCACAAACACTTAAATATTGACTTGTAAATCATACAGTTCCTGTAAATATACAGTTAGAGATTCATTTCATCTGTCATTCCGTGTTTCTGCAGGGGTTCAATCGACTGTATCCAGCTCATAAATGAGGAGCACATGATAACAGGAGCCGACGATGGGTGAGACAGTTGCAGCTTTTTACGGGGGCCTATTTTCTTCAGTTTCACTTGGTTTTGTTCCAGGATCTAATCACGTTAACAGATTCAGGCATGGTTTCTCTTACGTGCCCTTTCTCAATTTTCCATACGACCTCAGCTCCGTGTCTCTTTGGAGTGTCAACAAGAAGAAGCCTCTCAGCACAGTGAAGCAGGCTCACGGTTGCCATGGCGACGAAGGGCTGGAGCAGCCTCATTGGGTGGCTTCGGTAGCGGCGCTTCAGAACTCGGATACCGTCGCCTCAGGTGCCTCTGGCTGTGAGAGTCCTTACCAGCTTCTTACTATCAGCGATACATATTTAATGCATAACACATTAAATTAAATCCTTCAAAGTTGTCTCGTATAAATGCAAATTGAATCCAGGTGATTAATAAACTTGGTCCTACTACACAATCAGAATCAGAAATACTTTAATAATCCCAGGGGGAACGTAGCAGATAAGTAGAACAGCTGATGCACTTTGCTAAGCTGTACTTAAGATGTCTGCAGTGACATAAACTCACAATGGGTCTTTTCTACAGGCTCACACAACTCACAGGTGCAGCTATGGAAGTGTGGACAGAATTACCGCAGCCTGGAGCCTCTGTTCAGTGTACCAGTGGTAAGCTCTTACTTCCTTCACTCTCTTGGAAATGGTAACATTTACATGCGATGTGTTTCCATACACATTATTTACAGCTACCACAACTGACGTCTCTGCTTTCTCTCTCTCAGTCCGGGTTTGTCAACAGCCTGAAGTTTTCAAGCTCCGGTCAGTTCTTGGTGGCAGGAGTTGGACAGGAGCACAGGTAACTGAACTAATGATCATGTTTCCATAGAAACTGTCTGTAGGGTTCTTACGAACTACTAAATGTCAGTGCAGGTTCACGTTCAGGACATAAAACGTCCACTAGATGGCAGTGTTAATTTGTCTCAGCCTCTGTCACACCTTCAAGTTTTTCCAAGTGCAGCTTCACTTCGATCAACTTTTCTTGAAGGATGTGATTTGAATTTTGGGAGATAAGATTAGATGATTGAAAGAAATTTAAGAGCAGTTATTCACAGTGGCAATGTATTCGATTAGATTATATCGATGGATAATGCCTCATGTCTGTCTGATAATTATTATTTTTTTTTTTTTTTTTCATTGAGGTATTTTCTCCTTCACATTAGGAAGGAGAGGGTGAGTCGAGGTCATAGTAGTTAAAAGAAAAGCGTCAACCAGTAGTGAATTCAGTACAGAACCAGTAAGAGAACAAGTAACAGAGATATAAAGTATATATCTCAGTAGATATTTCTGTTTGCTATAAGAGTTGTGATGCTGAACCCATCCGGTCTTACCATACTGGTAGATATCTTGTCTGTAGCCATATTTTATGGTACACATAGCCAGCTCACTTTATGCTGAATATAACATAAGTATTATTATACCTTATTAGTGACCTTTGATTGGGGCACATCTATAGAAATTTGACTTTAATTGGATTCCAAACAATTCATAATGTGGTTGAATCCAAATTATAAATTCATTATGAAGTTTTCTGCTGCCTAAAGTTACTCTAGTACTAAAAGTTCCAATCACAGTTGACCATATAACCTGAAGGCGAAAGTCAGGAACGTCTGTAATTACATTTTTAACAACCTGTCTCATCAGTCCAGACCAGGACCCGGATCTAAACTTGAGTTTGAAATTTTATGATTCCACACACATTTTAAAAATTGAGTGTCCCTTGCTCTGATTTGAACGTCTAATTGAAATGGATTGAATAATCTAAAAATGGCAAAGAAGAAAGTATTGTAAAAGAAGTCTTTTGGCTTCAGTTTCATTTTCTTTGTTTTAAAATTGATGATGATGATGTTTGTCTGTATTGATGACCCTCTGATTGGAAGATTTTGTTTTTTTTTCTACAGGTTAGGACGATGGTGGAGAATAAAAGAGGCCAAGAATGGGATCTATATTATTCCTCTTAAAAGGAAACTCCCTAACCCGGAGGAAGCCAAGGTGACTGAATGAATAGTGGACTGTTAAATGTCTTATTTTGTAAATTAAAGGTTAAAAAACTGCCTACGTGACATGTTTTTTTTGTTTATCCTCCTTTTGAGCGAAAAACATCTTCACAGCTTAAACAGCTTTAGTGAAGGTGGGCTCGCTGGATTAGGCTGCAAGTGAGAAGAGATTGTTTTATAAGAGTCTGTACATCCTGTCTGAGCATGTCTTAGGACCCAAACTTGTTTTTTAATCATTTTTTACTCCTTTTCATTTGAGAATTCTGCTAAAAGTTTCTGTGAGAGTATCTGTGGGGCAAAATTAACATCATTTTTTTTTTTAAAGAATCATTAGGCGCTTAAGAAGAAATATTGCAGGGATAAGTTTGGGCTTCACCCTGGCCAACATCATCATGGTAACTGCTTTTCTCTGTAGGTTATTATCAGCCTGTCGGAGCCAAACATAAGTTTTGCAATTAACTCTACAGGAGAATAATTTATCTCTCTCGCTAGTGGACCTGCAGAATTGTCTAAATCCTGTAATATTTGCAGAACAGTGTAACAAGCAATAAAAGAAACTGTGCAGCTAAAACAGTTTATACCAAATGTCAGGTAGCTCGTGTTATGTGACTGAAGGTACCAAATAATAATACTAATAATATAAAATTTGCAGTGTTACTAATGTGCTGAAATCTTTTAAGTACATTTTTAAAAAAGTGATTCAGCATAACCATGGAGATAGGAATGTTATATTGGAGGTGATGATTAATGTCTTATTAACACTGTAGTGATTAAACCTGTTTAGTTGTACTGTATTTGCACTTTGTTCAGTTTTCCTGCAGGTGTCCTCTTTGGCTTTCATGTGTTAGTTACTCTTTTATCAGTTTGTATATAAATGTTAAAGGAAAACACCATTTCTGCCATATATTCCACTTTTTACAGATAAACATATTGACAATGACATTTCATTTTGTAATTCAAGTCACTTAGGGATGGGCTACAAGGTTTACTTAATGTACATTTAACCTATAAAAACAGACCAGGCAGACAGTGGGGAGGTTGTTAATAGATACGTTATTACAATTTAATATCAGGATGCTCCGATCAGTATAAAAGATGAAAAAGTCCAACTTGGGTGAATACATTTTATAGGCACTGTACATGTATAATTGCACATACTCAACTAGTAGTTACAGCAACAGTTATAGCTTATAGAGAATTGAGCACCAAGTACACGTCTTTGTATTAGAGCAGAATTTATAAATCATGCTGTGCCTGCATTTTTTTTTAAACTGGTGAAATTAGAGGAAGAAATCAAATAATCAGATTCAACTAAAATAACATAAGTAAGTTAATGTGGTTTTGAAGAGGGAAAAAATTAAATCCTGTGTGCAGAAAAAAACTTCCAACTTTAGTTGAAATAGTGTCAAGAATTGCAAGTTTGAACCCAAACAGTGGTGTTTAATTTTTTAATATAAAAAAAACATTTTATTTACATAGATTACAGGAAAGCACACACACTGTTATACCAGTTGACATTAACACATGTCCTTTATTTTGTCTACTTTTCATCACGTTCACTATGGTTAGTCACACATTTTATTCAACAGAAGGGCTAATTTTATTTCATAGCATTTCTTTTTCTTTTTTTTTTTTTTTGGTCAATGTCTACAACATTTGGATATATTCACAGCACTGTAAGGACAAGATAAGAACAGCCTTTTGTTTTTGTATAACACTATTGCTTCACAAGCACCCATTTGACAACAAGACTCTTTAGGACAAGGCACGGTGCATTTAATCACATCTATCTGTAAACCAACGAGATCACAGCATATTAAATCTATACAAAAAGGCTTTACAATTGATACATACTGCTCGCTGTAGGAACATCACTTAGCTTTCACAGTTAGAGTTACCCTTGCCACAGTCAGTCAGTCAGTCAGTCAGTCTACCCAGACAGAGTTATCTCTCTGCAGCATGTTGGATGATGTGGAGGGTAAGGTGGGGTGGGGGTGGGCACTGCTATACACAGCTTTTAACAGAAGGATGTTGGATAATGGGATGGTCTCATGTGCTTTTCACAAAGAAGAAGTTGTAGAGTCCACCACCTCGCGGCCGTTACAAACTGTTGGCACATAGTTAGAGGCTGATCCTAGGAGAACAAAAAAACAGCGATGTTAGCCAGGCAAAAGCAGTAAAAGTATGGAAACGGACAGCCATGAGCTCTGCAGCACTGTGCTGGTTAGGGTCAATTTCTTCCACACTTCCAAAAATGTCAGTTTATGTGCTTCTGTTTTTCTGTTACTTTATACTTCGACCCCATTCGAAAGCTACTTTGCTGGACTGCACATATAGAGACATTTTTCACCACTATATACTGCAGTTACAGTTAGCTCCAGGACTTTTACATCTATTCTTTTCTTTTAGTATTTTTACATTCTTGTATTTCTACGTTTACTTAAGTAAAAGCTCCACTCTCAATTATCACATCAAACATCCTTTTCAGATGACTAAAATATCTTTAGTGCAGGTGAAACGTCAATAGTTAAACTTGTGTTAAGCCTTTGAACACACAGTTGTAGTCTGGACTAAAAGCTCTCTTAACCTCAGTGCACAATGTAAACTTAATTTTTTTATTTTATTTATGAAGCTTAAAGTTGGCTGTAAATTAGTCTGTCATTTTATTAATGAGCTTTAGATAAGACCGTAATGAAAAAAACAACATAATGACTGGATTTTAATTGCTTAGCTACACAGAGAAATATTGTCTGATTTTCATTTCTCAGGTTTCAGAGCTTATAGACCTTTTTCATTCAATAATATGTAGAAACTTGAACAAATGCAACATGTAGCAATACTGAGCAGCATCATACTTTATATTGCATGGGTTCTATATAAGTTAGGTCACAATTATCCTGTTAATTGCACTGTTTTTACTTACATCCTATTTTGAAAGCCTAAGCTGCTGAGAGGTATAAAATTGCAGCCGAAATAGCAAACAGATGTTGTCATGCTGGTGTTTATAATTTCTTTAGTATGCACAGTACTGCATAGAGCAGTCAGCACCAGATATAGTAGATACTTGTACCTTTAGAGTAGCTGGAGCTGGGAGCGGAGGCAGAAGCAGACACTGTGGCACTGAAGCGATTAGTTGTGACTCTGAGTGAGGCCACGTTTTTCTGGGGCTGAAACAGGATGATGTGAACCTTTGGGGCGAAGAGGCAGCCGAGAACAACCGAACCACTCAGACTGACGGAGATACACATGGTGGTGGTCTGCACCTGTGAGGAGGGGGAGACACAGACACAGTGAAGTTTGTTCAAAGGCCACCTAGCCCCAGCACTCTTCACACATACACCTGTTACTTCAATAAAGCCTTTGATCCAATCAGGTCACTCACAGTTTTATTCTGTTCCTGTTCCAGTTACTCACGAAATTTTAAACCAGTCTGCTTAATTTCCTCTCAACCCTTTTGTGGTTTTCCTAAAATCATATAACCAGTCTGTTACTTTCCTTCCTTTCCAAAAAATCACTCAAATCGCTCACAATCTTCCTGTCCAATAAATATTACACTCTATGTGCTCTTTATCATATCAGTGTTTTAGCGTAACACCTCTTCTCCTCCGCCTCTTCTCTCACCTCTCCTGGCTTGAAATGGGTGACACACAAATTATCTTCATGTCCTTCATCTTTCCTAATAACCCAATTATAACACTCATCATTATCCCGTAATACAAAGAAATAAATAATGAAAAATATCAATCTTGTTGGTTTCTCCTGCCTTGAATGTTATGGAGGTTTAAAATGTATGGCAATTAAATACATTTTTAGTATTTTTAGTTTCAGATTAACTCAGATGATTATATTCAGATCATGCGCTCATTTGTTCTAAAGTTTCTGTACCCTGCAGGCACATCGAAAACAAAAACAGAAATCTCTTTTGTCATTTTCATGTGTCACACACTTATTATTCCAGTATTCCACATTTCCATTTTCAATTATGTGTGTGTGTGAGGTTTTCAATTATGAATTTTAGCAATTCTAATTGTTTATCTGTATGTGCATGAATATGAGGGCAAGAAGAAGAATGTGGAATAAGCACAGCTGGCTGTCCTGGAAAGTCAAGGCCTTGTTAGTCATATTTCAGCTGCTAATGTGAGCTGACTGCTGGGGTCATCTTCCTGAGCTCCATCTCTTCCCACCCCACTGGTTACCCCTGCAGTCCATGAACTTCTATTTGCAGAACCACAGCATGAAGTGAAATCCCTCCTAAACATACTGCACAACAAAAACACTGCAGAAATATGAAAAGTCCTCATTTAAGCTTCAGACTAAAAAGATAAGTGGTGAAAATATCTACTGTAGCCACAATGCGACGTATTTGTTGCAGCTATTACATTTAAGAGTGCTCGATACAAGTAATTATGAAACACCAATAGGACATGCTGCAGCACTGTGTGAAGCCCACTCTTAATATAAAACTGACAGCAAAGAGAAGATTACATTTTTTTGTCTTATTTAATAGAGTACCTTTTTAAATCTTTGATTTATTTTTATATAATTGATTTGATAGTTTATTAGATATATTTCATAAGCTTATCAATAGTAGTTTTGATATTAGTATATATATAAGTACACACTATGATTTATTTTTACACTTTTGCTGTGTTTTATGATTCAGAATTTTAATGTACTGCAATTTAACTCAGTGTATAAATAACTAGTATATAGTGCACCAGCCTCAGGGACTATTTCTAAAGTGATAATATTGACCTTTGATCAAATAAGAGGAATTAAATGAACAAGGAAAGGAAATTTTAAATAATAAATTACATGAGAGGTTTTTGAACATTGAAGAATATCGGCATCATTTGTGAAACACTGGGTTCATCATGATTCACTGGGCAACAAGGCTAGACTCTCATTAGAATATTTCTGTGTTACCCAACCCTAATTTGAAATGTGGCAACTGAACCCACAGCCATTATTATTGGTGTCACACAGAACGAAAGCATCAAGGTCTCTGTTGCAGTGCCAAACCTCTCATTCTTTCAATTACCGTGTGTGCTGCCTCTTCAGTGTGAAGCTTTATATTCTACAATGTTCAGCAGGCCTCGTGTATCCCACTGGGGATCAGGAAAGGTAAAGATTTTTGCTTCACGGTTTGGGTGCCAGGGAGGCTGATGACTACAGACATAAAAAAGCCTGAGGTACCTCATGATGATCCAAAGCTTGTGTGATCCTAGACCTCCCCCCATCTGTTTGCACAACAAAGGCCTTGTTGCTGACCAAATGCTGTGGCAGTACCCTTGAGTCTGCCTAAGGCATCAGGACTCATAACTTACATGGACTGTCAGCATTATGCCCCCCCCTCCTCTTTTTTTTCTTGTTTGTCTTACTTTACGCCTCATGGAGAAATGTCTTAATTTATCCTCGCAGCTATATGTTTTCTACTTGAGAAAAATAAAATGCATATTCTAATTTTTGGCCTGTTGCAGCATTTCAGATAAGTCCAGAAATAGTTATGCATATAGTCAGCTCATTTATTTGCTGTAATTTGTAAATAAAAATGCAGCCTTTGGCCATATGACTAAAGGATGTAAGACGTTATTCCCTTGTGACAACTGTCCAGCAGATATTTCATATTCCCTTCCGACTGTCCCTGCTTACAATTATTTTTACTGCATGACATAACACTACGTAGTGCATTCAGTATACAGTGCCAATTGTGATTTAATCTTGGTATCTGAAAACTGTAAATCTCCAGACTTTGTCTCTTGCACCTAAATGTGTCATTAAGCATTTAGTAATGCAGTGATTCAATGAGTCAGTTTGAGTGTCATTAATTATTTCTATCGGTATATTCCAGCCTGATCTGTCTCCAGAGTCTTTGTTCTTGTCTTGAAAGATCCTTCAACCCACATGAAAAGAAAGCTCGTGCTTTCATGGGGGTGGGTGACTGATCAAATAGAATCTTAAAGTAACACCTTCCTCTTTAGGGATGATAAACACCAGGGAAAGTCATTTATAGACTTTGTTTACATTATAACACAACAGTGGGCTTGAGAAAGTTCTAGAAATACAAGTTGTAAATACTAAATGTCTTTATAAAAAAACATTTTCGTTGACAGTTACCCTGTAGTCGCTGGCAGTGACATAGAAGATGGGCTGGAAAGCCAGCCAGATGATGCAGGTGGTGTACATGGTGAACCCAATGAACTTGGCCTCATTGAAGTTTTCGGGGCACTTGCGCGTCTTGAAGGCGTAGACAGTGCAGAGGATGATGAGGATGCAATTGTAGGTAAGTGACATGAGCATACTGGAGTCCTTGCTGTTGCACTTGAGGGTGACCACATCTCTCCGCTCCGGGCCCACTTCTTTCCGAACCCCTGGCACCTCTACCAGCAGCCAGATAAGAGCCACTAGCAGCTGGCAGGAGATAAGAGCGCCACAGATCGCTACCTGGGAGGCGGGGCTGATGAAGCGTGGCCGCTGGGCTCCATCCTTCACCCCACTGAAGATACGAGCAATGCGGTTGGTCTTGGTCAGAAGAGCTGAGTAACACACTGCGAATGAGGTGCCCAGTCCTAATCGCCGTAGGGTGCAAACAGCAGTGGAAGGTTTGGCGATGTAGATGAAGGTCATGAGGTAGCACATCAGCACTCCCACTAAAAGGATGTAAGAGAGTTCACGTCCACTTGCTTTAACCACAGGCGTCTCATTGTTCTTGAAGAACAGGCCCACTACAGATAAAGTACACAGTATACCAAGGCAGGAGATGGTGACAGGCCCAATTGCCCAGGCATCCTCCCAACGGATATATTCTTCAGGTAGATCATAGCAGCCAGTCAAGTTAGCTAGGGGCCACTGACCAAAGCTGCAGTCAGCACAGGTGAACTCATCCTGTAAGTACTGATAGGGCTGGCAGGGGATACAGATCCAGCAGCACACATCTCCGGGCTGCATACTCTTCACTTCATTCTTCCTGCATGGGTCGCTGCACTGGGAGGTGGGTGGTACAAGGCCAGGCCATGGTACCAGGGAAGTGTTCAGAGTCAGGTTCTGGTCCCAGTAGCCGACCTTCCTGTAGATGAACTTCCCATCTTCTTTGTGGTAATGAAAAATGTTGTAGCGGCTGATGCTGTCACCAAAGGAGTCAAAGCGCACCATGTTCTCTGTGTCTGCAGGTCTGAATGGAGCTAGTAGGAAACAAAGATACAGCAATGTTGACTACTGTAAAAGATTTAAAAACTCATATTCATAGGTCTCAATAGAAAGGGTAGGGTACAATTTATTTTGTAACTAATTTATGTGAAGTTATATTAAATTATTTATACTATAAATATACATATATGTTAGTAATAACACAAATAGTGATATACATTGAGCTAGTATATTTATTGATGCTTAAAAACATAAAAATGCAACATAAAAAAGTAAATACTCAACAATCTAAATGACTATTCATTGATTCCTCCATGCTAATTGATAAATTATTTCTGCTAATTGAATGATTACAAACCCTTTTCAGTGCTGCAGAGGAAGTCATTTGAAGTCTTAATCCGCTGACATGCTTATTTGCAATCCCCCTTTGCTTTACATTCAAATGTTCACAATGACTGTGATCCTATTCTTAGCTATTTGAAACCAATTTCACATGAAAGAGGTACATAAAACACACGCATTCTTGTTTGAGTGAAGCATTTTGTCTGTGTTTGCTTTCATTTGCTTTGCTTACTCTACCTTCAAACTTGGTCTTCAAGATGAACTCCTTGTAGAACCTTTTGCCGTTACCTGGTTTCATGGCATCACAGACCTTGGATGTGTTGGAGCAAACAGCTTGCCTCATGTTGTGCAGAGCATAGGCCATGGCATAGACTGCATTTACCACAAACATGATCTTCGACTCCTGCTCAAAGGTTCCATCTCTTAAGCTGTGTTCACTGCAGCCGGGTTCTTGGAGGTTACAGCCAAACTGGTGCTCCCAGAACTCTTTGAACCATGGGTTCCTTGTGTTGGTGTACGGGTTCAGCTTGGTGAAGTAGTCTTCAAACTCTCTAATTGGGTAGGAGGCCAGCTCAATGGTGAAAGCTCTGTCTGCTGCAGTCTCGCTACCCCTCACTACACTCTCCTGCGCTCCCCATCCATCACTAGCCACCCAGGTGAAGGTGACATTCATGCGAGTAGCGGCCACCAGCAGCTCCCGGGCGTCTTCACTGCGGGTGAATAGGATGACCACCTTGGCATTGGACTTCTGCTGCAGAGAGCGGATCACATTATCATACCCCTGGCGGTTCATGGAGCGGCTCACTTTGGCTGAAGTGGCGATGCAGATTTGGCGAGTGCGGGCCTCCTGCTGGAAGGCGTCAATGCCAGTCTCACCATAGTCCCCCTCTGATGCCACTGTTGACACGTAGGTCCAATTGAAGTACCGCAGGATCTCAGCCATGGCTTTGGCCTGGTAGAAGTCAGGGGGCACAGTGCGGGCAAAGTAGTCATAGCGGGTCTTATCGCTGAGCTTTGAGCTGGTGGAGGCATAGCTGA
Source organism: Larimichthys crocea (assembly GCF_000972845.2). Lineage (NCBI taxonomy): Eukaryota > Metazoa > Chordata > Actinopteri > Sciaenidae > Larimichthys > Larimichthys crocea. The sequence continues at coordinate 11,818,719 of NC_040016.1, forward strand.
TCTGAGGGATCTGGAACAATCGCAGGAGGTTGGCCACCTGGAGAGAGAGAAGAAAAATATTTCACTAGGTTTATTATGTGTTTGTAAAGTTTCATTTCATACTGTAAAACCTTTATCATGTCCAGTGCTATAATTAAATGAACGACTTTGTTGCTGGTTTACATCTTACTGCTCACCAGAGGGTCCTGAGAAAGCTTTGTTTCATGAGGTACTGTAAGTTGTATTCTGGCAAATTTTAGCAGTGGCTGCCGCAGGTTAGTTTATAGATTACATGAGCTATCATTAATCGCAGGAGTTTCAGACCTGAAAACCAAAATATTGAGCTGAAGTACATTCTAAAAGTCCACAGAGCTACAGTGAACCGCAGAGTAGGGTGTTAATTATTTGTGTCACAATAGTCATTTTGTCCAGTGTTATTCTCAAAATATTGATTAAAGCCACAACCTGTCTGATACAGTGATACAGTTGCATATGCTTGTGCAGCTGGAAAGCATAACAATTGCTCAATGTTACAACATTCTTGTGGTGGTAAACGAAGATGTTGCAATGCTGCATTTAAAATCTCTTCAAGTCTTTTTTTTTTAAAATCAGTTTGTTTTTTAACTTGTAGATATCCATCTGGTCCGTAGGTAAAGCAGAGCCATTAAAGGACAGAGCTGTTGTCAGATGTGCTTCAGTTCTGTGGTGGAGGCTGGCAGCGGAAACTGCGACAATTCAATGCTCCTCTATCTCAAACTGTTTACTCTGTCAGGGATCCACATCACCAGCAGTTAGTGCCACACATCCCTTCACAGACAGTGCCAGATAACAAGGAACAACAGCAACAATGGCACAGAGATAAGAATTATATCAGGGTGTTGTTTGTGGATTTCTCAAGTTAAAATCATTCTGTCAAGTCATTAAAGACTCACTACAGATTCAGTCAGGCGTTATGATGCGCCCCTAACTCAGACAAATATATGGATTTCCTTGTGGAGATGATAGTTGATAGTGGATGATAATCTTTGACTGAAAGCTCAGTGAGGCATCCATGTTGGACACAAGCCTGCTGAATGTGTCATAAAATCACTGCAATTATTTTGCCACATAGCATTACAGAGATAACTATGACAGAGAGCTGGTGAAAACTTGTAATTTCGCAGGACTTCTCATGAGACACAGTGGTGATTAGTGAATACCCATGAGCCTCAATATGACTACCTCTTCCCTCAGGCATTATTGTATGCCTTGGGGCTTCCCAGACAATGGCATCCCCATGGATGTAATTGGAACCTTCCACACAAAATAAGTCCTATTAAAAGTACCGTTACAGATCACTCAATCGATAGTTAAACAAAGCTATCAATCTTTTCTGTCATATTATAAATCTTGAATGATAGATATTGTACGTGCACAGTTTTCTACACGTGGTGCATGCCCTGAACATGTTACTCAACAACCCTTTTTTTTCTTAATGCTAGCAGCATGGCTCTAGGGTCTGGCGATGTCAGTCTGTCTGTCAGTGTATCATCACTGATCGAGAGTGAAATATCTTAAAAACTAGTGAGTAAATTGCCATGACATTTGGTACAAATATTCATGTTCCCCTGAGGGTGAATAAACGTTGGTGACCCCCTTGCCTTTAATGTAGCGCCACCATCAGGTCAGACTAACAAACTATGATCATGTAGCTAAAGCTGTACTTTGTGTTAAGAGCTAAATTGCTAATGTTGGCAAACTGACACTATGAACTTTTAAACTTTTATTCTCAGCCAAGTTCAACATTCAGCATACAAATGACAGATTTAATTTTGTTTTTAATCTAAAAAAAAAGCAGCATAATCTAGAACTGATTCCAATAATACTAATAAAGTAAAATCATAATATCTTATTCATTGCTAGTGTGCAACATATATACTACAACATATATATGCTTGACATTAGCATGTTGGCATTGCCATCGTCATTTAAGTCAAATTACAACCTCGCAAAACTGCAAGATTTGCTTCTACTTTTTATTTTTCTTGCATTACTCTCTCTCTGATTGCACAATTATGTCCTCCAGTCACCTCTCCATCGCAATGGCCAGCCTTAATTTAAAGTGAAACATTTGTAAACATACATTACTGGACTGAGAGAAACACAGGAGACTTCATGACATTTTTTATGCAATGCAAACACGCTCCGTTTTGCCTCAGAAATTACTGACATTAACCCTGGTCTGCAAGCAGTTGTGTGCTTAACCTCCTTTAACTAAAACACCCTAAAGACAAGTGCCAGCAGAAAGGCATACTACAAAGCTCTTGAGGGGATGAATGGAGTAAATATGATGTACTTAGACAGGCACACTGCACTCAGCAGTAGTCCTCCCCACAGTGTCTAGTAGAATATAGGGCAGAGGTCTCATCAAATTATCCATCGAGAGACGTGATTTCTGTTGTTAATGTATGGGGAAGCCTGAGTGGATCTGTGTATGCACTGATTCATTTATATTGCTGAGGATATATACAGCATCTTGTATGCAGCAGGCTAGTATATGAGCAGCCACACTGAGCCAGTCAGTCACACGTGCATAGTGATAAGGTAGTTTCGTCTTGCAGGGTTTTCAGGCAGGCTGTTGGCCTTCATCGATAGATTCTTGGAGAGGCTTGACAGCGCACCTTTCAGGACGGCACTGGAGTGTGTGACAGTAACCGTCTGTTCGTCTTCATGCGGTACTTCGCTCTCGCTCTCCACCGAGAAGTCAGATAAGAACCACAGTACAGACTCAGTGGGAATCATACTGTAAATCTGCTTTCATTGAATGAGACTGCACATCAACTTGCATTTAGTTTCTTAATTAAGTCTTGCACTGTAATAGATGGTACATTTTTTTTAAAGGAGCTTTGCTGACACTTTGACTGTAATCTATTTAGACTATCCTTAATCATAACCAATACATACTTAAAACTTTTGACTTTGCCTTAACCTGAACACATCCCTAATAAAGTTTAGCTGTTTTGGTCACAACTGCAATAATTTGAGGCACTAATTATGTCCTCTTTACAGTCCACTGGTTTAAAATCCAAAAGTGGTCCCCAGACGAGCTACACTCTGGACCACAGAGTCTAAAATAATATATAACAGAAGCATATTCACACAACAGCCTCCCCGCAAGATTTAAGCCATCTTGCATTTATTTTAACATGAACTACAAGTAAGTAATCTTTTTAAAATCACTAATCTTTTAAGGTGTAGAAATCATCTGAATAGTGCCTGTTCATTGTGTGAGGACAAGTAAAGAATACACAAAGAACTGCAATTGCAAATCACTGCACTCATTCAATTAATGATCTCATTAGCCTTACACGTTATGTCTAATATATCTTGATGGTTATGACACTAAATAACGCAGTTAAGGTCTTGTTTTGGTTCTATGAATTAGTGGGTTCATTAGTGAAACAGTGTTTTCTATAATGTTTCCTCCTACGTATGCCTCTTTCAGTGGGTTCAACATGTTTGATATTTCCTGAGTGAATGAAAGGAAAAACTAATTACTCAATTAATCATGCATACAGCCTATCTATCTATCTATCTATCTATCTATCTATCTATCTATCTATCTATCTATCTATCTATCTATCTATCTATCTATCTATCTATCTATCTATCTATCAAAACTCAGTGGAAGCATCCACTGCTGTAGTTGTTATCTACAGTATATTATATACTTATTATTACTATTACATATTTTTTATATTTCGGGTTGTGTCATATTATTCATATTTCAAACATTCATGTTCAGAACTGTGTGCGGAGCTCGTTTCACAAAAGATGGAAATGAATGTCTGAATGTGGTTCTGCTGCCTTTTATTAAAGGAAATTTGGGACTATTTATTCATATCTCCTCACTGAACTGTAACTGCTCTGTAATTCTTATTCTCCTGTTTCATCTGTCCTATTCTATTTTAGCTTACTTTCATGTTAGATTTTTAGATATTTTTTAGATCGCCTTGTGTTTTCTTTCCTTCCATCCATTGCTTGATCTTCACAGATTTGATGTGTAGATGTGTATGTACGAGTAGGATTTGTGACAATTAGCTTGGAAACCAATTGTGGTCCAGTTTGCAAATGATGAGAACTATTGTATATTCTGCCTACAATTTTTTCATTTTATCTAATGACAAGCCCATGGACAATATATAGCATACTCACACTATGTTGTAGCACTTTCCTGTGAATCTGCAATACTGCAATAACAGGTAATACTATAGCTAGTAAACATATCAGAGAAGGCGGGCTGCAGTAAGCATTGATATTTCAAGGATAAAGGGAACAAGTGGGCTGAGAACGTGATGGTATTACTGGTGTCGAGCTGTTCATGAATACATACAGTATATTTGTGTTAACATCTGGTCAGTCAATATCATTATAACATAATCAATAAAAAAGGCTGCATGCATATTAAAAGCTACTCAGATCTCTGGAATTCAAAAGCTCTACTGTGGTTTGAAGATCGTGCTTGATGCGATGATGTATAAGACGGATCGTGGGCAGTATTATGGGATTCCAGGCTAGTGTTCCTTCAAAGAGCAGATGCATTGAGGGAAGATGTGAGACAGCTGGAACATAGGCAGTCTCTTACTCATGTGACGGTCATGATTTTTTTTTTCAACATTGAAAGTCCATCTTTATGTCCCTGAGGTCCCTGTCAAGTTGTGCCCTACAGTAGATACAGTAGATGGCATGCAGAGTGGATGTAGAGTGCAACAGCAAAGCCACTTACAAAAGGTCCAGAAATACATGTTATGCATTATGGATAAAATGCACATTGGTTCTAGGTTTGGTATACTGTATTTGAATTGTATAAGTAGAATGTGTTTTTTTCCCCCAATACTGTGAACGTGTAATCAAAGCTGTGAGGTAACATGCATTTATTGATGATAGTGATTAATCTGGTTGCTGAACACAGTTTTATTTAGCAGAGCAGTTAAATTCTGAGGCATAATACAGTTAATAACTCATTTAATAATCTGTCCGTTACCTTAAAATAATAGTTATTCTCAGGGTAGCACTAAAATAAAAAAAACACTGATGTTGTGCAAACACTATCCCAAATTATCCGTGCCGAGCTTGCCTTAGGTCCAATTTGATTCAATTTCAGGAGATGAGAGATTATTCCTTCATCATCTATAACCGCTTACACTTTTGCAGGGTCACAGGGGACACGTTGCCAGTTTGTCACACGGCACATTCACACCCATGGGCGACTTAGAGTCACCAGTTAAACTATTAACCTGCATGTCTTTGGACTGTGAGAGAAAGCCAGAGCACCTGCGGGAAACTCACACAGACACGGGGAGAACATACAAACTTCACACAGAAACCCAGAACCTTCTGCTAAGCACTACACCACCATGTTAGTGCCTGTAGAAAGGGAAATCACATAGAAATGCAGCAAGGAGGGAAACAATAAAATGCTGATAAAGCTATGTGTTCGCTCTCCCGGATGTCAAAATATATCTGAGATAAACAATAACCTAACATCTATGCCTTTATGTGAAGTGGCATTAGTTCAAATTCAATATCAATATCATTGGGATAGGATCTATATTTTATAATTCCATGGTGGCATGTTGATTTCATTTCATTTTCATATGACTGATTGATTATACAGCAGCCAAAGGAAATGACAGGTTTGCATTATTTTAATGCATGCAGCAGGCTAAGGTCTGATCCAAACAGTCACTGAAAGGAAACAGCCTCAGAGTTAAATCTTGCTCTGGTCGATTTGTGGAGAGATGGCTGAAACAGCAGAATGCCAGTGCAACATCAAAAACATACATCTTAAACTTGGATCTAGTCTGTTCTCTCCGAGACAATTTAAGCAAACGTAAGTACCAAGTAGTTCCTCAGTATGACTGTGGTGTCTCTCTCTCTCCTTCCAAGACTGATTCCCCTAAATTGGAAATTGCACTGCTGCAACACCTCTGATGCATTTGCTCATTTGCATTTGTTTTTACCAACTGATTTCCCAGCTCCGAGTTCATCTTGGCACTTTCTTTTTCATACCCACTGCCAGGAAAGGAAAAACATAGCAATGGCAGAGTAGACTGTTCGATTGCCTGAGCTGTTTTATCATATATCTGCTGGATCAGCTTCCCATCTGTTCTGCAGCTGATGAGGATTACTTTTGATTTGAAGCAGCTTTGTTGGATCCTTCTACCCTAAGTTTTGAACTATAATAGGTATAATTGTATGGCAAGACAAATGCTTCCCCATTTATTTTATGTCAATTATTTGTTTTCAACAAACTCCATCAAGTGTCCTGTAATAACAACATATCACTTGATCTTGCTATATCAAAACAACTTCTTGTTATTTCACAAAATCAACTTATTTTAAAGAACAAACTTTAGTTGGCATATTGTTATAACAAGAAACTTACATACGGTATTAAAAAGAGAAATTGGTGCATCAGACCCTGCAGAGACACTGTTATGGTAAACATGATGATATTTGGCAGTGTGTTTTTTTATGTACTATGACTGTGGGTTGTTTTTGTTGTGTGCGTATGTCTATAATTATTCATTGTGTGTATATTTAGTATCAAAAACATATTTAACTAGTAAACCCTCTAAAAGTTGCCTGTAGATGTGCATGTGAGATTGTCTGTCCATCTGTGTCAGCCCTGTGATTGACTGGTGACCTGTCCAGGGTGTACCCACACTGTCGCCCTGGGACCAGCCTCCTGCCCTGTGACCCTGCGCAGAATAAGCGATATAAATAACATTATGGATGGAGGATACTTCAAAATCCAAAACAACAGATAAAACTTAAACTCTATTTAAACCAAACCAGTCATTGCAACTTTTTTAATCTGATGTGGGCTCCAATTGTTATTAAGACAAGTTTGTTTTAATGAGATACAATAATAATAATAAAGTGATATGTGATAAATCTGTATGTCTTCTAGTAATTCAATGAAAATATGTCACAATAACACAGAAAAAAATTATATATTTTTATTAAGTGACAGGAATCCTGTGGAAAAAAAAGATAACTAGAGTATGTAGCGTGTTGGAAAGATGCTGATAATGAACATATTTGCGGTTTGAACATATGGGCGTAACGATAAAAAGTAAAACAGTAGGATGTGATGTGATCTCATGTGAGATGTTGTTTAGTGAGGGGAAGACAAGGCAAGATATCTTAAACTCGGTGTGCTTTATGCGTGCTGCTTCTGCAGACACCCACCCACCCAAAGAACCCACACACACACACAAACACAGACGCGCATACACCTCACAGCCCTGAGCAGATGATAAGAAAATCAAAGCAGCAAATGCATATGTAAACAGGTATGTTTCATACATAAGAACACACTGCATATATTCATGTCTGCAGGTTAAGACCTGTGATTTAATATTATACAGCTGGAAATGCAGCAGCAGGAAGATGTGTGTTGATCTGCTTGCATGCACTGTTTCAGGAGGAGACACATTTTCACATTTAACTTACTTCTGTTATTTCCTCCCACCAGCAAAACAATGCTCACCACAAGAGCGACCTGTCAAGACGCTCTCAGGGATATAGCTGTGAAAAATGTTGTTCTTTATCATCTGCTTAGTTTAAAGCGTTCAAATATCACTTCTAGCCTCAAGCACTTATGAAATAAACCTATTAAGTCCGGTCCTTTTTTACTGTTATTGAGACTAGAGTACAGTGCTCCTGTCACACAATCTTAAGCCAACAGGTTCTGAGAAAAGTCTGGTAATTTATTCCAGCGATATCGTGTGAATAAAAAACAACAGCTCTAAGTCAGACAAGATCAGGGGATTTGCATCTGGAAATCGATAGGCTAACAATATTATTGACCGCATAGGTCTCAACTCTAACCAACCTTTCAGTCACTGCAATGTTTCCCTTCACTTTGAATGACATTTTGATGTGCTAATTAGGGAGCCGAGCTGTTTTTTTTTTTCCGAATGTGCTAAAACTTCCAGTTCAAAAATAACAGTCTCTAGGAGAGGAGTGGAAAGGAGAGGAGAGGAGGAAGAGGAGGAGGTGGAGGAGTTATATATGTGTGTGTGTGTGTGCATGTGTGTGTGTGTTGGGGGGGGTTCAACTATAATATCACATGATGAACAAGACCCTTTTGAAGTTAACACCAAGGCAGGATTTCTTTTTTTTCTTTTTTTCACCTGACGCAATCTGTGAAGACGGAAACACAATAAAGATAGAGCCTTCTCCAGTTCCTCTGCACGACACAGCAACAGACCTAATAAACCGCCGCACACCCAAAATATTAAACATCAATATGTGGCTGAACCTCAGATTACTGAAGACCTTCCCACCAGCTTCAGCAGCGGTATGACAGAGTTTGTCTAATGACTTGTCGTCGTGTCTTAAAGGATTTAGCAGATGTTTTTTTGAAATATAAATTCTAGGATACTAGATTTTCAATAACGTATGTCTAAAGGGAGATCAGCTCATATTACATGTTTGATATAAAGGAGATGGCCGTTCTGCGAGGGTTTTATAGTTCTTTACCACAAAAACACTTCTTCCTTGTGTGCATCTGTGCTTAAATGTTTGAAGGATGTGCAACAGTTTCAGTGTGAATTTGTGCCAAAGGGTTATTTGCATAAAGTCCATGTTGAAGACAAAAGTTGAAATGATGCCTCTAAGCAGACTTCAGCTTGTTATTGTGTGACTGTGAGAGTGTAGTGGCTTGTGAATTTGAATATACACATTTTTTCTTTATGTTATTTTTGCAAGAAAAAGTGTGGGAATGGTTCAGAATGATTTCATTGTTCTTTTTTTTTTTTCATTATTAGCTAGGTTAAATTCATAACTGTAAAACATGTAGGCTGTTAGGACTGAGTCATCATTCATGGTTGATCCCATACAGCTAACATCCCAGATGGCGATAAAGACTTTTTTTTTCTTTTTTTCAAACTGTGAGAAGGACAACATAAATATTGCTGAGCTAATTATGAAAGAAACCTTTTTGAGGCTGAGGAGAAACTGGCTCTTTTCCCACCATCTTTCCCACATCTTATCCTTGGCCCCTGTCACAGGCAAGCGTCATCCTCCTCTCCACACGCAGGTGGACATGTCTCTGCCAGCCAATGGAGATGCACCCCACAGATGGGAAAAAAAACAGCTCCTCTAAAAGTTCCACAGTAGTGTCCCTGGCACTTGTCCTTCTTAGTTTTTCATCTCTACAAAGTGCTTCTCTGGGATAAATAGGCACTGTGTAAATCAGTGACCTCTCAAAAAAATCCCACCATGGGCTTTTCGCTGCTCTCACGGCTCGATTCATTATGGTGCCCGGGAAGCGAACAAAGAGACTGTTGAGCATAGTGACGGTAGAGGTATGTATTCAAATTCATACAAAAACATTCAAAAGCATTGGGTTTCTTTTTGAGTCCGTGTGGTCCCTGTGAAATCTCATTCACAGGGACAAACAGGCCTTTTCATGCATCTTTAAAACATTCTGCTCCTTTGTTAAAACATCATCAACATTATGGGAGAACAAGATCCATATTATCTAATCCTTTCCAAGTGAAGAAGCCCTGTGTTAAATGGGGGCTCCACATGACTCCAACATGGTAAGGTGGACATCCTCAGTCCAGTCTGTTTAACTGTGTGTACATGATTATACTCCCCATTAATGCTGACATGAAACATTCATCAGTGCCCACTCTTTGCAAACCTCTCGAAGACACTGGATTCTGACATTGCTTACAGACGTAGCATACATTTACACAGTCAAAGAGGCTGCAGCACTCAACTTATTCAGGAAATCAGTGTTTCCTAGTAATATAAATCAAATGCAAGTCCAATTTTCACACTCAGAGAGAGAGAGAACGAAAGAGAGCCATGAGAATTGTACTTGATGAGTTCTCTACATAAAGCACATTTTAGCAAAGAACTCAAATGTAGAAGAAAAGGGGATTTTTTTTAAACAAAGATTGTTTAAAGGAGTAGTTTGACATTTTGGAAAATTAGACCAATACTACTCTTACATCTGTCTGTTATGTGGTAACCACAGCCAGGAGGTAGAGCTCTGCTAGTCCATTACATGAAACTACATAACACAGTTTTTACCCTTTGGTTGTTTGTATGGATTAATGATAAAACATGCGAATACGTAACCTTTAGACGAGCCAGTAATCATATTTCATTTTTGACAGAGCCAGGAGAACAAGAAAATATTTGAAAACAATGAATTATCATATGGCCTGATTAATTGTTTTAGCATGACACAAGGACATTGTAACTTCTCCTACTATGACTGAAATGTTGGTAAGAATAAGACTTAAATTAATTGTCTGTAAATGTTTTCAGTTTATATTAAATATGTTACTATTTACAAATGTCTGTGTGACTGGATGATGACTCTGTCAGTCAGGCAACTCGCAATGCGGTCTATGGATCGGATCAGATCAGAGCATGCCAAAGATTATTACTTTTGCATTCAAGAGTCTGACATGTCAAGAACCTGCTCATCAAAGATTTCTGTCAGCCAGACTACAACATTTATAACACTACCTAACAGCAAGAATAAAATCTACATTTTTACATAGTAACGTTACAGATAAATTAAATAAAGGCACTGAAATCCTGTCTTCTCTTTTTATAGAGACTGGATTCTCCAGGTAAGACTGCCCTTGGGAGGGAGACTTGGACCAAAAGACTTGAGTCAGCCAAGCGTCTACGGATTCATCATTTACCCCAAATTGTTTTATTTTGTGTTATTTATGGACTAAAATATATTTCAGCACAGTAATCTCGCCCCTCTCCACAAGCTTGACAAAAATGATCATTCTCCTTTTTCTCTCTTGGGAATGACTGGACTCATCAGCAACATTATATCTTTACAATCAGTCCTGATGACATAATTTTCACCCAACACCTAAAACTGAGTAATTTGAAATGCATTCATTAACATTTTCAACGGCTATGCTGCTCACCGTTGTACAGTAGCATGTACGCTGATTAGACTGCACCAACACTGATGCATATTCATTAGTGATGATTCAGTCATCTGCAGTTGCAGGTGTACAGTAATATAAAATATGCTTAGTGTATGTCATGTGGGAAAAATTTCCAACATTAGTCATACTGTATGTGTAATTGTTGCATGCAGCACATGTTATTATTAGCTTTGGTCTTTTCAATACAGGGACGTCTTCCCCACAAAAAACACTATATCCTTTGTGTTACTGGTGTTATGTAAAGCACAAAGCTGCTAAGCCCTCATTGTTTCAGCAACTTTTTAACATGATGAAACTGCACCATATCAACAAGCCCCTCTGAAGTGTTCCTCAGTGTGATATCCAAACTGGAGAAAATAAGTTAGGGCGCAGGGCCAGACACATTATTACAATCAAAGTTTAATTAGAGCTGGAAGCACTGGAAACCAAAATACAGTTTTTGTGAAATTGAAAAACTTTGGTGGAAAAAAATGTCGCCATTGTGCTTCATAAACGTAACAATTAATATAAGATCATACCAAATATAAGAAAAAATATAAGACTTTGTTTTAGTTTTTGGGATGTATTAGAACAATGATAATATATTTTAAGATGTAATAATATGTTTTGTAGATAGCAGATATCCATTATCTATAATAGTAAACAACTAGTCAACCAGTCACTGCAGATACATTTGCATGGAAAACACCACTGAATGTAAACTGTCACTTTCTGAAAGCAAATTGAGTCTCTGTGACTAAAGCATTAGGTACGGCCACGCACTTCACTGCTAATAAAAAAAACATCTTTATATGCGTATAGTTTACTGTTCCAGAGCTTTGCTTCAAATAAAAAGACAGAGCCTAATCTGTGTGTGTGTGTGTTGGTGTATGATAAATGTGTTTTGAACTGAAGTTAATGGAAAGTGTAACCAAATTATACCTACACACTCACTAACACCCATTGCATCATGGTAATTATGGTGTGTGAGGGCAATCAGAATTTATTAATTATGCTCAGATGCATTGCCTCTGGCAACCTTTCATACGTGAGTGAAAGGTCACTTTTCTTTGTGAGGTGGAAATGAAGTTGCTGACAAAGTGATGGATGTCTCTGTGAATGTTGATGCTTCAGACAGAATCATCCCAGGTGGATTCTTATTCCAGACGAAGCATACTTACTGCTGAAGGCTCAGTCCGCCAGCTCAGTAAAAGTGGAGATGCGAGGTAATGAGCTGTATTTGTGGTGTGAGTGTGAGGTGTGAGTGAGCGAATGTATGCAGATAAAACTTTGGTGCATCCCCATTTTTTAGAATGAAACACTGAAAGAATGACTTCATAAATGATTCAATGAATTAAGTGCATTAAGGTTTTCCGTGAGGTGTAAAATGCTTCAAGTTGAAAAATATTTGCAAATCTGTCAAACAAAAATATGTAATTAAAACACTAGGATCTTAAAATGGTGAGAAGGTTACAAACAGGACTATGATGCCAACCTAAACAGGATCAAAACAAAGAAATCCCAAACCCATTCACCACCACGTTCTGAAATAAAGCACATATTAATTTTTGTGTCGTAATGAACATTGGCATGGGAAGTAAATCATGAGGTGAAGAATCAACAAGATTGAAATCATTTCAAGGGAGCTACGTGGTTGAGAAATCCCATGACTTTTATTTACTTAATCGGTGCTGCTTGCAAAAGATCAGCATTTTCCATTTATGCTTAATTTAGTATCAAAAACATACGTAGAGCTTTGCATTGTGTGGTCAAGATAGCGTTTTCTGTAAATGGATATAAACAGAGCCAAAAGAAATTAATTTGCTCCATTACCTGAATGGAAACATCACTGTAGGATCCTCCGATGACCCCAGAGATGGCTAGTGGAACCTCGTTTTGGATGGGTCTGGAACCGTCTGGGCAAATGAAGCCTGGGTCTTGCACCTTGGTGAGGGAGGCCCTGACGAAATCTAAAGACTGCTCCAGAGCATACGTGTCCTTCGAGCAGGTGTCTAGGATGTGGGCCCCCAGCTGGAGCCCGGGAAGAATGTGATCACTGGAGTTAATCTCATCAAGTGCCAGCAGCATGGCTTCCAATCTCTGGATCCCTCTCTCCTCGTTGATCTTACCACAGTCCTCCATCCCATCGCCTTTATGGTGCACCGGGAACAAGCCTCCAATCACCAAGTCTCCGTCCAAGATTATCTCACGTTTGGCCGCGGGTGGTAATCTAGAGATGCTGGGCAGAACTCCTAGTATCAGCAGCTCCAGCAGGAGCACGTGGAGAGGCCAATAATGGGCAGAGCTGGCCAATGACCTGGGGCAAAGCACTACACTCAGCATGGCAGGATCAGGTAGTAGGATTCAGATGGTTGAAGTAGAGACGAGCAGAGGTTCACAGGGTCTGGAGGCGGATTACTTTCAAATCTTCTCTCAGTGGGTTCAACATGTTTGATATTTCCTGAGTGAATGAAAGGAAAAACTAATTACCCAATTAATCATGCATACAGCCTGCCTATCTATCTATCTATCTATCTATCTATCTATCTATCTGTCTGTCTATCACAGAATATATCACTGAGCTAATGAGGAATGAAACAGAGCTGACTGGTGACATATGTTTCAAAGGGGGTATTATTGACGCCCACTGACAGCTTATATTTGTGCCTTTCTGTCACTGATTTTCATTAGTACCATTACTCCCTTTCAGCTGTTCACCCACAGGGTTATTCAGAGATATGAAACAGTCACACGAAGGCATAAATACTGCTTTATGCCTTGGTGTAACTGTTTCATATCTAAGCCAGTTTTATATCTAAACTTTCTCTTCCAGGTGGTTTCTTATCGATTTTTCTGACTGGATTTTTTTTTTCTTTTTTATTGTTATTCCTCCACCTAATGTGATCTATAGAAACATTACAGACAAATAATGCTATTATTGGAGAGTCTAAACCCGAGCACTTCTTTGTCAGGAGGCTGAAATGGGGCTAACTCAAATCTTATGAGTTACTTTCTGAAGTGAAACGTAAATAGAGATTATGTCAGCCAGGCTCTCTCCAGGATTCTGGTGTGAAACATAACCGCTGCAGTTTTATCTCAAAGACAAACTCTGAGTTACCACATGCCGAGTGACCACATCAAACATTTATAGATGTTTAAGGCACCTCTCATGTGAAACGAAATTTCCAAGCTTACAACCCGAGATATCACATAGATGGTTCTCCTCAATGGCTGGGGTTGCCATGGAAACATGGTGGGTAAAAAGTAAGGGTTGGACTGCAGGGAAGTGGGCAGCGAGACATGTATGCTAATATAGATTCCTGTCATGTGGAGGGTACAGGTTTCCGTCTCACCGGGAGTTGTTATGATGTTTGATTAGGGAGGTGGGTTGGCTCAATCACACTGCTCTCAGTGAGAGAGGGAACCAATCCTGTTTGTTTCAAACACAGTCATTCATCACATTCAAACACACACACACACACGCAGGCAGACACACACACGCACAGACACACAAGTTCAGCAAACAGATTGATTGAAGCAGTCTTTACATAGTCATTCTCTACATAGAGACAATGGACTTTTAATGACTTACAGTCTTTTCAGCGTATCTTTATCACAGAATATATCAGCAGTGTTAGTCACATTATCTGAAAGTCAGAGGGACACGCAGATGACACATACAATAATCATCTTTTGGATTTTTTGAACTCCAAGTTCAGATTTTAGCGGAGTCACCCTGGAAAACCCACAGAGCTTGGCTGTAGTTCGGACTATTCGCTGTGCTGCTGCTCCCCTCTCCATTAACAAGCAGTGGGGAGCTTATTAGTGACTTTTCCTATTCTGTCACACAGTATTATGACTGACATGGTAGCATTACATAAAAGTGCGTTCAGAACCAAATGTAATATGTGTTCTATTATTAGTAGAGCTCTTAACAGTCATTTTATTCAATCTGTGTTCGTCCTGCACAGAGGCAGAAAGCCCCTGCTGTGAGGTATGCAGGAGTAGGTTACAAAAACACCAGCTTCTGCAGCCACACCCAGATAAGTTCATGTGCTGTGTGTGTGTGTGTGTGTGTGCAAGCATGCTTTTGCAGGGACATTTGAAGAATATCCCGTGACATCCCAGAAGCAGCGCTAGTGACAAACAACAGAGAAAACTAGGAGGAAAAGGTGTAATGAATGCTGAATTTCCCCCCCAGATAAATATTACATCAGGTTGTGGGTGGAAAAACCATGTGGTAAATTGAAGAATCTACTACCCTCGATCCAGCGGAGAGGATTACATGTCGTAATGTGTGAAGTCGTAATGTAAAGTCTGCCTGTGTGTACTGCAGGTGTTTGGTATTGCTACGCCACATTTGCCCTATTATTAGAACCAAGGTGAGAAAGTAACTTGAAGAGTTCAACATTAGAGTCTAATTGCTCCTCTGTGCTGTCTGTTGAAGCAGATGGGGGCTTTCTGGTTGCAAAGACTAGGTCACAGTGTGAATTAATGGCGCAATAAGGAGCAGCCAATTAGGCATGCCTATGCAAAGTAGGCCAAAGTGAGGCTGGAGGTCCAGAAGAGCCTCTTAAAACCTTTAAGAAGTGCAAACAGATGCCGGAGAGTCTAAAGTGGGCATGAAATGCAGCTATCAAAACCATATTTCCTACCAATATTTGAAACACTTACAGTATTAAACAGGGAGCTGTATTATCAGCTTGCATGAGCCTCTGATTAGTTGTAAAGTAGGTCCTATCGGGGCTCCATCACATCATTAGGACCACCTTGATGTAGACAGGCTGTCACGCTCACACTCAGCAGCTGAGAGAGTCACTCGCTCCCCAGATGTCTGAGCACAATATTCCCTCTGAAAGGCAAGTTCAAAAAGAAAAGGCAGTGTGCTTTACTCGGCTTTGAACCATCAGCTAATGGACAGAGAGGATTTCGCCAATATTAGCATAAAGATGCTTTGAGAACGCCGTTCCTTATCCAGTGTTTTATCCAAATGTAGCTAATGCGCCATGTATGACTCACTGCACAGCTGCTTTCAGCAGTGATGGCGATTGGCACATATAATCCTACTATGTATCTATGGAGAAATATAATGCTACTCATGTCTCAAGAGATTGGGATGAGGATCTACGTACCTGTCTACAATAACTACCTTTTTGTTGACAGAATTCACTAAAATCCTAAAGTATAAATCAATTTGACATGGTATCAAACACTATGGTATATAATTATGTTATTAATGATCGTTTCATGAAATCACTTTGGGCATTTAGACTGCTATGAGGTTTGTTTGGCACATAGCCTTTTGTTGAGCACATGAATGTACATGACATGACATTAATTTAGTGTCTAATCCACCGCACACGAATCATTAAGCCAGTTGAGTAATAACAGCCTAAACATAGAACTTGTCCCATGAGATTTAGCTAAATTAATGTTTTCCTATGTTTACATGACCAACACTGACAGGACGATCATTTATGGTAGCATTTATTTATTTATTTATTTATTTTCTGGTGCTCATTATAAATACCAGGTAAAGCCCAGGTTCATTTTTTTTTCTTCGTGCAACTGATTTCTACATTTTCCTGAAAAAAGACGGAGCTTTTTCTGTCATAAGACACATGACAAATCACCTGAACCAGTTAACATTGTGACCTTTCGCGATCCTCTAAAGGGCTGCAACTAGCTGTTCAAAGCAAAAGACATTTACAGCTCATGAAACAAATAAAGAAGGGGGGTGAAAAAAATCCCTCCACTAATGATTTCCATCATTATATCATCTCCAGTGGGGACGCACTTTATCCTTCCACCTGGACTTTGTCAGCTGCAGGAATTAAGATGACTCTGTGGTGGCCAGCAGCCAGCTGAGATTGTGAATTTGAACAAAGATCAAGTGCATCATTTCGTCAAAATAGCACAGGGAAATCTGTTTGTCAGCCTGTTTGGCTCTCTCAAATGACAGATTATTATTTTATTGTGCTAATAATATCTCAAGTGGATGTTAATTCCCAAGAAAATTTAAAGAGACAAAGTGCAGATATGAGAACAAAGCCTGGCTACAACAGGTTGTTTGTGACTGGTGGCTTCCAATCATGACATGATATTAACATGGAGACATGGTGCTGGTAATACAGTAACATATAACCAATCTGTTACTGCCACCCTTTTACATTTGAGTGAAATCCCGCTGCTACATCACATCCTGTCTGATCCACTGACAACAATATGCCATCATGGATTTATCCAAAACACAATCGTGTTTTTGTTTTTTTGTTTTTACGCGAACACTTTCAGGAATGTTGCAAACTGTAAATAACCCAATTATATTCACAGCAGGATGCTATTACATTGTTTGGGGCGCTGTCTGAAAAAAAAAACAAAAGCTGTGATTGGTTTGAGAAGAGCAAGTGCGGTAAGAGATAATTAGGACTGTGCTGCATATTTTGTCAGGTCAAGTGGGGGACAACTTTATGTGGGTTTACAGCCATACCCACATGTACTGCAAGGTCTAAAGATTAAGTACAGTCAGATCAAGTTCATTATAAATTGTGACTGTTCTGCGCAATAAATGTTTTATCAACAGATCATAATAGTGGATTTAGTGGCAGTTAAGCTGAGGTTGTGGGATCAGATCTTATACGATTAAAAACAATTAAAAATGCAAAGACACGTCGGTAAAGAAAAAAGGCAGATCGAGAGACAACATGGGCACAAAAACCTCCTACTATGTCCAAAATCAAAGTTATTAAGTAAACATTTCTTACCTCGTATCACTAGATGTCTTTTTGCGAGTGAGTATCTGCAGGTCTCCTTTCCTCAAGCGACAAATACAACGTGGGACTGCTTCATGTGACGAGCGGAGTCCAGATGTTGTTCACTTTGAGCATGTTTGCCAGCCAGCGGTTTTTTATTGTTGTGTTTTTTTTGGATCTGTCCTTGGTTCTGAAGTGTGGCAAACTCCTCTCGGTGCTCTCCAACTTGTGCCTGCCAGCCCACCTACAGACTACTAACCACCTAAAATAATGCTCATATGTCCACCAGCATCCACAGTATTGATGCTCGATGTATTCTCCTGTGTTACTGCTCGATTGGACTGAGAGGCAAAAAAAAAAGAGAGGAAAAAAAAACAGTTGTAATTACACTTTTATGTTTTGCATTGTCCCCCCCCTCTATTTATAGTCGCGTCTCTTTTGGAAAGTTAATCAATTCAACTTCAAAACAATGAGCTGTGGAGAAATCCTTGCTGCAGCACCGTCGGATCAGAAAACACATGCAGCTACTCGGTGCAGCTCCACAGCTATAATGAGAGCGACGAGTCGACGCTCTTGCCTTTCAGAGAAAGCTGACTGCGCTTCATAAAGCGTTTGTTTGCGAGGCAAAGCGAAGTGAGACACAGCGCCGGAGCAGGTGAGAGTCCAAAATAATTCAATCTATCTTACAAAAAACAAAACAAAAAAAACATATATTTATATCTATACATGTGCTGTTTAGTATGCAGCAGTGAAGAATAAAAACAAGGACGAAAGTGCATCAATCAAAAAATTTCCAAATCCTCACAAATCTTTGTGACTCATCTTTTGCATTCCCCCTGGAACTGAACTGTGTCGATCTAACTTTTAATGAATCTTTCCAAATAGACTACACACACGGTGCTGCAGCTCTCCAGCTAAATTTGGACAGAGAAAAGAGAAATGAGCATCAACTTTTTCTTTTTTTCTTTTTTGTTGCTGTTGTTTTCGTTTCTCTCCATGAAGGCTGGCCAGCCTCATTCACCTCCATCTCATTAAAACTGAATCACACTCCAGATGAGTGCCATAGCACTTCAAAAAAAAAAAAAAAAAAACTAAAGAGGTATGTTGCACAGTTTGTTTGTTTTTTCCCCCCCAACTGAAAAGGCCACAACATCCCACACACACATACACACACACTCACACACAAGAGTTCATATCATTTAAACTGCAGTTCAGTCATGGAGGCAGGATGGAGGCATACTTGAGCTCAAGGCTGAATCAAACACATCATTTGTCCTCATGTGTAGTGTTGTTACAGATAATTTAATACACATAAAACTTTTCCCAGCTGAAACAGATGACCCTCACTGTATAGATTCATATACTACATAAAAACTATGTTGCCAGCAGGTGAAAACTTGCTGGTAATTAAGGTTAACTATACTACATGCCGTTCTGTAGTAAAACATTCTCCAGAGACACTATATCAAGCAGCAAACTGCAATTATTTTCCTCATTCAAAACAACATTACATCAGCAACATTCCTGTTGTATAATTAGTGAGGAGTGAGGAGAAAAGGTCTGCTGCACCACTTTGGTCTGTGCGTGTCCGACCCTGCTGCTGCACAAAGAGTTACAATTAAATCTGGAAGTATTCAGGAGGCAACATTAAGTTCATTCAATATGAATTCATTACTCATCCATTTCTGTCACCTTCACAAGCTTAAGCACCGCCACCACCTTCCTCCTCCTCCTCCTCCTCCTCTTCTCACCCACACACACACACACACACGTTAAAAAACATCTCACCATTTTCAAATATTTCATTTCCGGACTAACAATAGTTACTTTGCAGTCAGGAGTTAGGGGGAAAAAAGAACTTTTTCTACGTACAATGGCAATTAAAATGACGAGCGGGGTCCTGCTTGTTGCATAATTCCCTCAGCTAACACAAAGGGACCAATTTTCTCTTGAAATAGAATTGTAGTTTACATTACAATAGTAGAGGCCATGTGGGTGGAACACAGAGTTTAGATAGGAACATGCCAATTAATGTCGGGGGAAATTGTAGGGGACAAAAATAAAGTGTTCTTAGCAAGTGGTCAGTGCACATCAGTCTGACTGCTGCTTTCTTTGTGGCTTTCTGACGATACAAAGTTAATGGATGATGACAAAACAATCAGTCCAAAAATCCACAATTTAGTTTCTCTCCGCTGTGTTTCTGTTTTGTTGGAAACATGTGGTCTTGTCACAAAGAACTTGCAAAAACTTTACCTCTATGTCTACAGTACAGAGAGGAGTTGGACAAATCCCTTGATCAGGGTGATTTCGCATTACATGCGTCATCACTTTTAGTAACCCGCGACTAGACTTTTATATTTCAGCAGGAGAATCCAGGTTTGATTTGAGTAGAATTACTATTAAAGTGTCGAGTGACCCAAATCAAAACATTTTCTCATTTGGTGCTTGTGATATCTAGCCAAGAACACAGTTTTAGTTTAATTTGAGTTTACCTGCTGCTGCTGCGGCCGCCATCAATATAATGAAAGTGAATGTAATTCTGTTCATGGTGTTCAAACACTAAAACGTTTACTTGAAAACAGTTAGTCTGGAAAATCCACAGACCTCTCTGTAAAAGGCTTTTATTGGAACTATATTGCTTTCTACAACAACAACAAAAAAGTCTGTTTTTTTTTATTTGTTTGGCTGAACTGCCCCTTTAACCAGCATGATTGCCTAATGGCAAGAGATTCCTATAACTGGAAGATCACAGCTTCAACTTCTCAACTCAAAAGTTCATCCTTACCTAAAGGATGAGTCTGTTTGATTACAACTTGTTTCTTATGTTCATATTTTGGACCCTTATTTCTCCTGGTTGGAACAACATTGTACCCATTAAAGCACTATAGCAAAATGACTACAACAAAGTCCCAATGTGGCAGGAAACACAAGCAGCCAGTTAATCAGATATAAGTCAAGCCAAGAGTTTAATCAGATCACTGACACTACTTTATTTGGAGGTAATAGAAAGTGGCTGCTCTTGTAATAGATGATTGGACAAGAAAACCACAACTACAACATGTAGAGTAAGATAAACTTTTTTTTGAACAGCAGTCCTAAGCTATGAAAATACAAAACAAGTTGTAATAATTTACTATTTAAACACCCAAATACATAAGGCAGAGTCTGCGAGTATCTACTCACTGACTTCATTACTGTGTCACAACTTTGATGTCATATTTAGGTCTAGTTATATTTAAGTGTGCGTCCCACCTGTGTGCACAATAAACAACAAAGCCTACAAATACTTCACAGCTGAGCACGGACTCTGCTAAGTTACTCCCACATGTGTATCTGTAAGAAAGAGAGGAGTACACCCACTGTTCCCAGTGAGGGTTTTATAATTACACACACAGAAAGCATCTCAGGGCTTCACTCTTACTGTTAAAGCTCATTCATCTGAATTAACTTCATCCTCAGAGAATTGAACTCCTTTGTTTAGAGTGATCAGCATTTAGATTAAAAATATAAACACCTACCATACATCATCTTATTTGTAGAACATTTGCCAGGTAAAAGCTCAGCATTCTGCCAATTAAGTCTCAGAGGCAACTCCAATTTAGAGTTAAGTAAATTAACGAACACGTGATGCTGTAAGTCCACTTTTCCATGTTCAAAAAATAATGAACAGTTAGGCAGCTGAAGATCTCCATGAATGCAATTATTTTCCCCAGACACTGCGCTAACAGATAATGTCTCAAAAATGCAAAAAAATAAATAAATAAATTGTCTCATTGCCTCTAAAGATGAACGAGAAGTAGGTGCACTGGATAACAATAATATAATAATAATATCTGGATAACTTTTGATCCAGGTTTTACTGAGTTATGCAAAAAAAAAAACACGTCTACTTGAAACAGGTCACTGACTGGATCAACACCCAAAAAGCCCCACTGAGGGAAAGCAGATGTGGCATTGTGAAGCTGAATGAATGTCGTGATTTTGTATTATTTATTCATGGACACTTGTTATATATTCATATTGTCTGTAAATATAGGTCTACATTCATTCATTCTGGGCTGGATTTCAATGTTGTTAATCATCATTTGAAACTGTGAAAAGCAGAAATGTGCCACAACCTTAGCTTAGACAAAAAACTGGCAGATTTACACTGGCCTTAAACTCCGATGACTCAATTTGGAAGCCATTGTAGGATGTCTTTAAAATTAATAAAGTATCAGTTTACCTGACGATTTTATTTAAGGAAAGAAACCCAGTAAAATGAAAGACAGCATTTGTCAAATTGACAATTGTAATCAGGAAAGTGGCATATATGGCTTTCTTGTTTCACTGCATTACACACATACAGCTGTGTGAGCTGCCTGCACCTTCCAAGCGAGCTCAGCTTGATGCGAGGTGCTCGGTGTGATGTCGTGTTTGTTAGAAGATAAAGGATATGAATATGACTGGACATACATTATAGGCTGTGGGTCATCAGGTGGTCTTTCAGGCCTCAGCTGCCATATTTATTTCAGCGGGAGACGAGAGAAAAATAACAAAAGGGGAGGAAAAAAAAGCAAACAGAAATTAGCCTGTGCAAAGAGATGGCAGACGGGAGAAGGGTCGAGAAAGTAAAATAACAGAATATCACGGCTAAACAGAAAATGAAGGGGCTGCGAACGAATGTGAGGATAATTTGAGGATGTGAGGCACGATGTAGAGTGACTGTAAATACAAGGTAGAGTCAACGAGCTTTGCCTTCAGTGATAGTGAAATGAATATTAATGGTCAGCCCACTTGTCTTGTCATCTTTCTCCTTGACTGATCACGACAGCAGGCTGCCCACTCCCCATAATCATGTCCTCAATCTCAGAGGTGCTTGGGAGGAGTACAGGAAGGAGGTAATTATGCACTCATTCACACCTTTCTCTTTGGAAAGGAAGTAACATTAAGACATGTGCATCACAAACTACACCCAACACACAGCCTTGGTAAAATACACAACACCAGGCATTAAAAAAAACAACCATAAAAAACACAGTTTAGATCACTTCAGGTGAGGTCAATGTGCTTATACTAATTTCAGTGCCCTATGTCAGCTATTAATGAACGAAATGAGGGCCCTTTGTAAACAAATGAATCATGAACAGACTCCCCTGTTATGTTTGCATATCAAAATTGATTCAGTACAGCAAAAACTATCAAACTTACAACAATATTTGAACCGAAGATATAAAATACATTCAAGTAAAATGCTTTGGCTGACAAATACTCATACAGTCATCTTTCATCATTTTGACAAACAACTCACTTGTATAAAAATGTTTCAAGAAATTCAGACTACCTGAACGGGTTCTGCAGATTGTTTTCTGTGAGAAAATCTGTCAGATTTCAGTACTTTCACTTTAAAACTGATAAAAAATAAAAATAAAATAAAAAAAGTCTGGTTTTATTCTAGATTTTTCTCATTATCAACAAACCTACTGAAACACTGCTGCATTACAATGAACAGCGGCACTGTAGTTTATTCAGAGTTCATCCATCCTGCTGCTGCAAATGCTCACTGGAGCATGCAGCATGTAGAGCGTGCGAAGTGGTCCTCGACAAATGCACTGTTTTGTTGCTATTGTTTGAGAAATATTTGCTGAAAAACACAGCGGCCAGCTGTTTAAGGAAATTATTTGACCCTTTTTCTTTTCTTTTTTTTTAGCTTACGCTATATATTAGATTAAACACTTCTTTTGGAAATAATAGCAGGGAAATCTGAAAGTATTGAGAAATTGTAAGTTTTGTTTTTTTCATTGGATTTGCTCACAATAACAAAAATATAGAATATTACCTTTTCATAAAAACTCATAGTGAGACATGCTTGTATAATCTGTACTTCCATTTCATTTCTTTATACGCTCATCCTCACTATGTCTCACTTTTAACGCTTACTCCTCTCCTCCAACGACACCCCACCACCTCTCCTGAGTGGGAGCCTCTAGGCTCTTCTGATTGGAGTCTCCATGAAACCAATCCTCTCTCTCTGCCTGCTGTCCACCAGGCTGCTCCCAGTCCAACTCCCTAAATGAGGTTCCCCTTGAGTCTCTCCGTCTGTAGTTTCTATCCCCTTGATCCTGGAGAGGCGCAGAGCGGTCCGGTGACGCCGCCGGGGACGACTCTCTGCTGTCTGACAAGAGAACCCCACTCCCTGAGCTGTATTCACTGTTCGAGTCTGCACCTAGAGCAGTGATAAAACAAGGAGGAAACGGACAGATGGTGAGAGGACTTCTATAAACAAACACCACATGAGAAAAGCTAGGCTGCCCAAAAAAAACCCAGTACTGGGATTCAACCAAAATTTGCATGATGGTATTTAAGCTGCACTTTGACTTCAGTCCACAATAATTACTCTCTCGTCTATGATTTGTGTTCATAACAAACCCATAAATTATTTAGAAATTATATGCAAAAAGGAAAATGCTTCTTCAATTAAAAATGTTGTCAGTATGAGATGTTTCATACAGTGAGGCCAAATCTGCTTTCAATAGAAGGCCGCATAGGAATGTTCAATGACACATGCATATCTGTAACAAATTTAATTTAACTGTAATCCATCCAATAGAGATCAAATATTTCATTCAACACATCAAATGTCAACCTCAAGGTGGCGCTAGAGGAGGACAGGTGAGACTCAAACAATAAATGTCTGCACAAAGTTTCATGTAATCCATCCAATAGTTGGTGATATTTAGATCCTGGCCCAAAGTGATGGACTGACTCACAGATTTCCATCTATGCCGTAATGTGATCAATAACAAAGGCAGTGACAAAGTGAAGATCACCTTTGTCTTTAAGAGATATTAAATCTTGCAGTGACAATCTGTTTTGATAACTTTTATGTTTACTAGGCTATATTTTGGGCTGGTAAATAACTACCAAACTGGAGGATATAAGAGAGATCACGGAGATCGTGTTTGTTTAATGTAGTGCAAGGCTGTGGTTTAATTCTTCCTACAATTATTATGCTAATCCTTGCTTACATTGCCCTTTTTGTACTGTACGCCCAGCTCATTTCTCTTGATGTTGTATTTCATTGTTATATTTAGTATTCAAGCGAATCTCAAACAATGACAAATCCTGTCCATCTTGCACATTCGGTCTGTTTTATGGTGATTAATGAACAAGGAAGCACAAAATCTAAATAAAGTACAGAAATGTGGAAGCTGTGAAATACTTAATAATCCTTTCTTTCTTTGAATCTTTTACCTAACTGGACGTAATACATCTTGCTTGTCACACATTTTTCTGCTTGTTAACGAACAATGTGATGAGCAGCAACACCTTGTGCTGCAACTTGGAAGTCAGAACTCGAAATAGGCACTGAAATGTTGTTAATTAGAAACTCCTGTAATATAAAGGTCTGCTCTTTAATTGGACGGGTTCATTTAAGCGCACATCAACCATTTGGCTCCTCAGCGTTTTTCAGTTTGTTCCTTGCAGGTTAATAGGATCAATTTCATACCTGTGTGCCCAGTCTGCTGACCTTTTTGTCTTTGTGTGGCTGTACGTGTCTCCACATAACACTCTCTTCAAATCAATATCTCCTTACATTAAGGCAGCATGTCATTAAATCAAACCTGTTATAGATGGCAAAAACTAAACTTTCATATAAAATGGACAAAAGCGAAGAGTAATCATCATGTTACAGGTGATGAATACATTATGACATGGGAGCTAACTGAGGATGAATGATATGTTAACAGACTCCAAGTCTCTTTTTCAGGCATTCGGAATGAACAGTGGCTATAACCTGAACAGTTTCAAGCTATAATCTTGACAAAGTTGGATAAAAAGTGTCTCCGTGGCAGGCTTTTTAAAGCAAAACAACATTTACGTCATTCCTCGTTAAACTTCAAAGGTAGGAAAACAGAACACATCAGAGACATGTTGAAAGTCACACTTCTGAAGTTAAGAAAGAGGAACAAGTATGCATGGCAACGTGTAGTTTCGAGCATGAATGAAAACTACTTCAGAATATTGAAAATTTAATAAAGTAAGAGGAGCTCTGCTCAAAACATAAAAGACCTAAAGGCTCATGTTGTTGTGTCGCACATCCCCAAAATATGATATTAGAAAAGATGAGAGAGGGAGAGAGGGAGATATCGCAGCTGTCATGTTGACACAGAATATAAGACTGAGGCAAAGATCGAGCCCAGGAGTTTGAACAAGAGGTGAACCGTGAGAATCTAAACTAATTGCATAAACCGCATAGATGATTAAATGCTATATTATTTATTCCAACAATAGCACTGCATAGAGTGGACTATAATAAGCTAAACATAATGCAGAGTATGTAAACTCCTATTTATCTCTTGGAAAAATGCATTTAACATTCAAATAAAAAAACAACCAAATTTGATTCTAGCCACAAGCTCTCGCTGATTAATTTACACCCACATCATGTGCTTGTGACTGATGGAGCCAGAAGTAAAATGAAATAAAACATTAATATGAATACCGAGCTCTGAAAGATCAACTAGTTTGGTCTCATGTTAGTTTTCCTCTGCTGGTGGAACGCCTAAAGCAAGTCACAAATTTAATCAGTCAATGGGGAAGAAAAATCCCATTTGGTTTGGAAGATACACACGAAGTTGGATATCTTCATTTTTTTATGGTTAAAATTGTCTCCATATTTGATTGGAGGGGTTTAGAGGTGCCTGCAGGCATCGGCCTCTATATACAGGTGAGTGACAGCTGATCCTTGTACTGGAATGAGACAGAGGAAGATCCTGCAGAATTTGAGCATGCTAAGATTTAATGTGCATACTCCACCTTACTTAATTATTATATTCAGACTCAAATCCTGTTGGTTGAAAACTAGAGTTGAGACACAAGACCTGGACTTTATTTCAGTTGTAGCACAAAAATAAAGACTTGATACCTTGACTGTTATGAGACCAAACGGGTCTTTTATGACCTTGTGAATAAGTCATTTTTAGGCCTATATATAGCTATGTAATAAACACTATTGACTAAATATAAAGAAATATGTTGACATTTTGGTAAATCTGATGACGAGAACATCAATACCACTCACATATGTTAAGTACGAAGCCAGGAGTGATTAGCTTAGCTTAGCATAAAGATCTGAAGCAGCTGCCTATCACTTCTTTCAAGGCACACTAATTAACATATTATTGATAATTGATTAGTTTCTGCTGCTAGTTGCCTGGCAAACTCTCGGTGAAGACAACGTTCCAGGAATTCAATGCGTGAGGCCAAGAAATACTTGAAGCATGTTACTCCTTGTAAAACTAAAACTTTATTTCTACAAAAAAAATCTACTCTGCAGGTTAAACAAACATGATATAACATTTTAATTAGTTGTAGAGTTGCTGGTAGACAGATTTTTAAAAACTTGTTATAACAGAGGCAAATGGTTTCTTCCAGCAAAAGTCTTTATGCTAAGATAAGCTAGATACGACTAGCTTTATACTCAATAGACAGATACAAGATTGATAATTATGATATTGATAACGATACACTCATCTAATTCATGGAGGAATGGCTCAGGAGGCAGAGCAGTCCTCAGGGAAATAGATCCCCAACTTGTCCAAAGAGTGTTGAAGTGTCCTTGAGTAAGAGACTGAACCCCTAACTTGTTGGCACTGCCATCAGTGTATGAATGTGTGTGTGAATAGGTGAATGTTGGCATGTGTTACAAAGGGGATACAGGTCATCATTCACACAACTGAAAGACTAAGAAATTGGAATATTTGTGACATGGCTTGGACACACTTTGAAGAGACTTGAGGTTTGACGTTGACTTGCCCCAGAAGACGACAGCTCTGGTGACAAAGCCACTTTTGTAGTTGCACAGAGTGAACTATCTTAGAGAATGACAGGGTGATTTCTGAGCTGCTGTCTGACAGAGTGAGGAGCCATGTGTGAGGAGGCCAGGGATTGATCTGGTCACTGAAACTGTGTCAGTACGGTGGAGTAGATGGGTGCGGATGTGTGGGTATGGGGTTGGTGGACCAAAGAAGCCTCTAGTGTCCCAAATGCACCACTAACTTGGCTGAGTTGATCCCTGTGTGACAGGAGCATGGCTACCTGTCACATTATCATTCACAGTCATGGACCAAAATGTCATCCCTTCTCTGCGCCCATGACACATGAAAAGCACTGCAATGCCGCTCAGTTCCACTCTGTAGCAGAGTGGATGGTCTAGATGAACTGGGTGGATGAAGGGTGGTTTTTGTTGGTGTAGATATAAAGTTTGAGCTTGTGGGTGGACGATGGAAAAAGATATGGCACTGAGAGGTGTTGGACAAAACCAGACATTACAGTTAGGAATGACAAGTAAGTAATTAATTTATTGAGATTACTGTTTATCGTTTTTCTATTCAGTGGAAAAAAAAAAAAGTAGATTATTGATGAAGAATTGCACTCAAATAGTTTTGGTTTAGTTTTAAAATGGCAAAGAATGCAGAGTTTGGGTGATGTGCTGTTTGCTTTGAACTCATTTTTTGTGCAAACAAGACAAATCTTT
Source organism: Larimichthys crocea (assembly GCF_000972845.2). Lineage (NCBI taxonomy): Eukaryota > Metazoa > Chordata > Actinopteri > Sciaenidae > Larimichthys > Larimichthys crocea. The sequence goes on from NC_040016.1 coordinate 11,846,933, forward strand.
CCTACTAAGAAGGGATGGTCATCATTTTTGGAAAGAAAAACAATCGTGATGTAGGCACTACACAGATTCTTTCACAGTGAGTGTGAAAAAGTGCAACAGCTCTCACAAGGAAGTCAGGATATATCAAACATCTGGCATTTTGAGAACAAAAGCAATTTGGAAACAATTAAAATAATTTTAAGAGTACATGAATTCCCACCTGAATAAATAAATCACTGTACATTGTGCTCCCCAGACAATTTTGTACTTTCTAACATATATTAAGCTGATTCAGTTGTTTTAGAGACATGGAAAACAAATCTATCTAATAATTGATCGAGTTAATTTCTATGTGCAAAGTATTATATTGATTGGTTATATCGGTTATGAAATTTTCTATCTTTGGGTCACACGAGGTCACATGTGGGCCTTGAGGTCCTTGGCAGTATTAGTTGTTTGGCTTTAGTTGAGAACAGTAGGTGCCAGTCTGTCTCAACACTGTGGTGGCCAGGGTCAAAGAGACCTATTGCTGCCTTCCTAGACATGATAGATGGCGATAGATTGATGGTCCATTCTGCGTAACCAGATATCTGTGTCTCCAGACTAGAATATGCTGACAATAACACCTCCATGGGTAAAAACATTCTCTTTGACTAATTCTTGGCGTATAGTATTTGTGGTGTTATCTTGGGGTTTAAAGTAGATCCACCAGGATGAGTTAGGCAGAATGTGAGACCGACTCAGGCACTTCTGATGAACTTTGAGAGTGTCTCTAATTCTCCTTGGCCAAGCATCAATAAATATTACAGCATAAGACAACAAAGGCTCCTGAACACTTTCTTCCTGACCTCACCATTGACCTTTGACTTTGGCATTTTCTCCATAACGATATCATGCTGTGAGTTTCAAATGTCTGGTCTTGGTCTTCTCTCAGTCTTGATACACTCAGGTCTTGGTCATGTCTTGATCTTGGTTGAGGTGGTCTTGACTATAACACTGACATATGGTCCTCCGTGTATTCTGTTTTGCTTTTTTCTTCTGTAATTTTTCTGTTTTTGTCCTTTAGGTTTCATATTTGGGTAAATTATAATATCTGCAGGTATTTAATTGAACTCAATAGGTGCTATAAAGCTGTTATGATCAAACAGTTCACACTCCATGTCATGATTAGACTCGCTCCATGCTTCACGCAGTACTGACTTTTGAAAGCACTCGTTCACAAGCCTTATGTGTCATGAGGATAGATTAGTGTCAAGCGTAATTGTGTTAAAGTGTTTGTACATCTTTTACATTGAAAGCAGGTTTTCCATATGGTGTCCGTGAACCTGTGGACAACCCTCTGATGAGTGGCAGCACGCTTCCATCAGAGGCTGTTATGTCTGGGCTTTTCATTAACACCTAAGAAGGTGTCAATCACAGTTTGTTTCTGCAGGGCAGCTCATAAACAAAACAGCAGCAGAAACGAGGTCCAAATCCCCCCGGGACCCACCCGAGTGGCAACTAGCAAGGCTGAATGCGGAAACCAAGACACAGATGCTTTAACTTGCAGTTTTCTAATAGTTATCAAAAAGTAGCTGACAGTACTGAACTAAGTGAGAAAAATACACTTTCTTTGAGTAAATTGTCAGGAGCTTTGTGTACAGTTTTTTGGTATCCGTAGCTGCTTTCACTTCTAAGAAATGTGACTTGGTAGTCATTAAAATCCTTAAAGTAGCATTAATCAATATTTTCATATGGACGATATGTCAAATGGGTAAAGTAAAAGAGAATTATCACCAGACTGTGAAGTCCCCCTCAGTTCTACTGAATGTTTTAGTGTCTTTTCATCTCATTGTTTTGGTTTTACAGCCCACACCTTTATCGTTTTGATTCACTCGCACTGCTCTCAACAACCTCGTTTCTGGCACCAGCAGAGAAATGGCTCTACAGACACTGTACACACTACATGCTCAGCACTGGAGGCAGACAAAGTTAATGACTACCTGAGGAAAATAGTGGATTATTTATCAGCTAAGGAGACAGATATTTTACTCAGGAGTCAAAAACATAGCTGAATATTGGACTTAAATTTGTCCTCCAAATGTGCTCCAAAATATGCTGCTCTGAATAAATAGATGCCTTTTTTTTTCATCACACTTTATGTGATGATTCTGTAACAGTTTCTATAAATATATTAAACTTTTTTTCTTTTATAATACTGCTCTGCAGTTTCTGACCATTTCCATGTTTAATGTCATTTCAGAACCCATCAGCTATCATCTGACAATGATTTATCCTCAGGGGGAAACAGACAATGTTCGCATATCAAGAGAAAGACTTCCTCTTCTCTCTTTTATGGTCTAAGTAGCAACTTGAGATGCAAGAATGATGAGAAATATGTATTTTGGTTCATCTCAACATAGATCAAAACATAGATCTGCATGAATGGAGATAAGCTTTCTCAGGTGATAGCAATGATCTCCCAAGTCTGTGTTTCAGCCAATGCATTCCAGCTCTTTTGCTCTCCACATGGATTGTTTACCTGCATGCAACTAAAGTCCACTTAAACATGATTGGTCAATACTATTCCGAGTATGAGTGGACTACAAACACTTCAGATATCTGTATTTGTATGCAGATATCTATTTATAGAGATTGTGCTTTAAGTGATTTATTCAAAGAAACAAATCTGGAATGTCCTAAATGTGTATGAAACTGGCATTTGTTTCCTGCTCATGTACTCAATTTGTTCCATCTCAGTAATGGTAATGATAAGTATAAACATACATGATTGATTTGCAATCATCCATCCATTCTCACCTGCTTATCTATAATAGTAGCAGTTTTATCAGGGCGTTCCAGACATCTGAGGCTTTCCCAGGCCAGATGGGAATGCCTCAGAATCAATTGTAAGTTATATGAAGACTATTTTCACCACTTTACCTTGCTGTCAACTTTTTTTTTCTTTGGCTCTGAACTGTTCTGTGCACTGTATTACCCCACAGATTAGCTCTTTGGATCAAAGTTTACAGCCAGAAAAAACACAGCCGTGCACCACAGAAACATTTAGAAGCATGAAGTTTGATTTCAGTCTACATCTTTTTGATCCAAGCAGCTGATCTGAGGCATAATACGTACAGTGGGAAGCCGAGTTGGAAGTTCTGCATTTAGTGCCAAGAGTAAACCAAGTGGTAAAAATATTCTTAATATAGTATACACTTAAACAGATATTGCATTTGTACCTCATTCAACCCCTGTTTAAATGATCTACTGTAAAGCAGATGAGGATTCATCACTATATTCAGTTATGAAGAAAATCTTTCTGTCTACAATATTGTAATGTAACCACACACATCTGTTTAATTTATATATACTGTACTTGATGCCAGACTAACCTCAGTGTATATTTTACATGTTAACTCCTAATGTTGAAAACCACATGAAAATTTCAGCTAACATTTTGCTCTTAATTTGTTAATGTATTTATTGAGCGTTCCTTAAATATAATTAGAGCAATATACATTTCTTTTGATTTATTATGGCAAGGTTCTACCGCACCAAAGCGAGAATTGTATGTTTATTCAATGAGAATATGACTGTGTTTGTTGAAGGTAGAAAGAGAAGGCTTTGAAGCAAGAATTTCATAATTTGCCTCGCAGGAATATTATAACTTGGTGAACAAAAAGATCCAAGTTGGCAGAACTTTTGTCTAGACTTTAGTAAACTCAACAACTGTAGTCAGAAGTTGAGGAAACTCAAACATCTCTTGCATCATGTTGGCTTGTCTGAACACTTTCAGTTTTTACAGTCCAGCGACCCTGCGAGGAAGAAAAGCTGGTCCGCTCTTCTGAATCTGAAGTTTGCAATCATCATCAAATACAATCATCATCAAACGTAATGATGGTTATCTAGAGATGTTAAATGATGTCCATTTTACAGCAGTACAATTACCAAGCCCGTTGTCCTGTGAGATTTGAATCCCACTAAGTTTACCTGTAAGTATATAAGAACATACGTGCTTATGCATGAAAGAAGGTGACAGCATGAAGTACATGTACCTGAGATGTCTGTGTCACTGTGTGATTCCTCTTGTTCTGACAGCCTCCTTTCTACTTTTCTGATTTCAGGCACATAGAAATCTCCCTGTCGAGCCAAGGGCACCATGAACTGGATCTGACCTTCTCTGTAGATCTCAAGAGTCGGATGCGCGCACAGATCCTTTTTCTGCAAAATATTAAAAAGTTCATGATTTACAACAAATATAATACACACGATTAACATTTTTCATCTTTTAAATTTGTGTGGTAATAGCATTATACATTTAAGGGCCTAATTTAGTCAAAAAAATAAATAAATAATAATAAATTAAAAAATAAAAAATAATAAATAAAATCAATATAATAATAATAATGAATATAATGAACAAAAAATGAGTTATATATATATAACATCTAATATGTGTTATGTTTTATATGTTAAAATCGTTAGTGCTAATTTAACCAGGAAGGTGCAAAGTCCGCACTCCCAGTGTTAAAATGAGTCTCATCAACACTTGAAATTTGTTGAAATTAATGTTTGAATACACACGTATGTACGTATAATACACACAGGAAACATCACATTAGGATGCAAGTGCAGACATGCCAATAATCTCACGAGTCTGCATCTAGTCAATAATTTGATCTCGTACGTGGGAAGCCCCTGCTCTCCCCCTGAACACTGACCTCACTCTCCCCTGCAGAACAGCTAAAACCCCTACAATCTGTCTCAATAAATGTTCTGCCTCCACACGTCATGCTGCCTCTGCTAAAACTGCTGTTCTTCCGTTACTTGCCTCACTCCTCTAGAAGTGGGAAGTCTCACATGACAGAGACCACTCCACTCATTAACCTTTCATACACAATGTTTTGTTATTCCGCTCATGCACAGCCAATTGCCTGTTTCACCCTTTCGGCACATGCTAAATGTCGAGCAATACTTGCAAACACATTGCAGCTACAGTTCAGTATCTCAATGTGATGAATTATTTAAATATCATTTGTTTTAATTAGCTAAAATTGATGTCAGATTTTATTACCACTTGACTATTTCAATGCTGCCAAAGTGTAGCAGAGATGTTTAGTGCTATTTAATAATCATTTAAACTCGATAATGATTACTGGTCTGGTGAGATATTCTACATTAGACTAAAATCCAAGCATTATTATTATTATCTGATGGTTAAATGGTTAAGTATTCAGAATCATAACACAGAGGTTACTATTTAGTGTAGTTTGAAGTAGTTTAGTTTAACATAAAAACATGGTATTATGTCGTATTCATAGCTTGCATTCTTCCTCCATCTCTGAACCTTGTGTTTCATCACTGACTTGAACTATTACCTTGAGTATGTTAGACTATAAATCATTTCTTACACTATGGCAAATTCATGACATTTCTCCAAGAGTTGAAACTATTCAGATTATTATCGTTCCTTGACAGATCCTTGGAGTGCGGAGTCCCTGTGTCCCTTGCTGACGTTCCCGTTTGAAGCAAAGCAGAAGCGGTGACAGGCAGGTTACCGTTTAGTGAAACAACAGGAACGTTGCACACATAAAATTGGATAATCAGGCTCAACAGACACACATAAGATAGAATCTTTATAGGAGACAGCTGACTTCTTTTCAAACTCTAGCCTATCATCTTTCTCACCATCTGTCTCTCAGCCCAATTATGACAGCGAAGACGTTTCCTCTCGCTGCTGTCTACAGGAACAACGCCGTCAGTTTCAGTGATTTCGGCAACATCAATTATTGGTGCATTTCTCCTTAGGAAACATCTGTGTATACTCATTGGCTTGGCTCATCAGATGGAGTTAGACATCAGCTACTACATATTGCATATTGATATGCACGAACGCATACAGATACACACATACGCAAGTTTTATTTTGCAGTTCAGACACTAAATAAATGATCATATATGAAAATGAAGAGGAGCACAGACACACTGTCGGTGCAATAGCTAAGGAGGCGTTCATGTTAATATTTAACTGGTGAATTCAGATTTGTCAGAATGTTCTTTGCTTTAATTTAACAGAGTTTAATGAATAAAAACAATATTTGATTTGGCTAGTTGGCACTAAAAGTCAAACAACAAAGGATTGGAGAGATGTTCACAAATACAGCACAGAAAAGATGTACCAAATAAGAGTTGACTTAACAGCCTAATGGCACACTTTAAAGATCCAAGCACAAAAGCATTATATGCCAAGGGTGGGTTTTAAAAAGCACTGCATTTACGCTTAGAGGACAAAAATAGAAACTCCTTACTAGAAAAGAATATAAAGTACCTAACGGAGAGAAAGGCCAGTCTTTCTCTTTTTGAACAGCTTCTGTCTTTGTTGTTAATTCTTTCATACAAATTCTGGTCTTTCTGCAGATGAACAGCCTACAGCCCATTAGGAAATTAAGAAAGTAGACAACATGTTTGCTTCACAGCAACCTGTAAAGAATTAGTGATGTTTTAGGTCTGATGATTCGGGAAGCCACATCGGATGTCCAATTTTAGATTGGCATTCATAAAAAGAAATTTAGATTTGCATCACAGTGTTTACAGGTTCCTGGCCTAGGTCGAATGTCATTAAGTGTCAATGTCAATTATTATTTACATTGTGGGAATGGAAACATGGAGAAATCGTGTTTACAATGGAAATGAAGGTACATGCCCTCACAGACCAGCAATTATGTGAAGCTGCAGTGCAATAATGTCCTTCATGACAGCAAAAGGTTAAAAACATATTCTGGCTTTCTCATAATGTAGATAAAACTAGAAGTAGAAGAAGATATTGTGACTTAAGCTTTTCTGGCTGTCCCACCATAAAAACCTCCTCTGTGATGTTCTTTTGTTGTTAAAATCTGACAATTTATACTCTCTGTGATGTTCTTTTGTTGTTAAAATCTGACAATTTATACTCCTCTCTCGTCAATGCAGTGCAGTTTATATTTGTCATAATTTCTTGAAACGGCTTTCCCTGCCAGATTAAATTGTTATAATTAATTTTAGGTTTCTTACTTTATATACTCAAAGAAATCAGGTTTCTGCTCAAATCTGAGTGAATCATCTGTCAATCTGTCTTTGTCGTTGATTAGTTGAAGGTTTATCATGTGTTCTTTTTTTGTTTTTTTCGACTAACCACTGAACATCTGCTAAAATTGAATTCCCTGTTAAAAAGAAGGCAAAACACTGCATTAGCACATTAAAGTGTCATTAATGAAAAAGAAAAAAAAGCTCTTTAGCCGAGGGTAAAGGGTTGAGTACCTCTGACTTTTTTCAGACAAACATTGATGGCGAGACAAGCGAGCGAAGAATAAAGAGATGCTAAATACTAACTCATTCTGAATTCATCTTCAGCGAAAGGGTTCATGCTCCCTTTGTGTGTGCGCTCCAAACATTACAGTTTTTATTTCTTCATGAGATTAAAGTTCTTCAGAAAGTTAAAAAATAAGTATATTCTTCAAAGAAGAGACTTTAATTTAACTTGAATTATGAGTAAGGACGTATTTACGCAATAATATTTTGCATTCGACAACCACAACGTATTAACGGTTATATATTTTGTTTAAATATATCATGTAAAGCAGACAATACACATTTAGCTAAGAATTTGGCAACAATATGTGCTAGTCCAGCAGTAGCGCTTACATAGAAATGTAACACCCAATGTGCACTTATTTATAAGGTGCATTTTTGTTTAACATAAATGATGCTCAGAGCTGAAACGAATAGTTCATTACTTGATTAAAAGACTGACATGACAAGTTAGTTAATCATTAAAGTCATTCTTCAAGAAAAAATAGCAAACATTCTCTAGATACAGTTTTGCAATTACAAAGAATTGATGCTTTATCTTATGATAACCAAACATTGTTGGTTTTGGACTATTTGTTAAAGGAATTGTGATTGTTTTTTCACAGTTTTCTGATATTTTAAACATTAAAAAAATTATTTGTTAATGCTGATTTATAATTGATGATTATTAGTTGCAGCCCTGCCGTGTTTTTAGTGCATACACTGGTTAAAGTGTGTATAAATGTAACAATGGTCAGTTTACATTGTTATTCATGAGTGTTTTGACATGACGTCATGGCATACAAACTGAAAAAACACCTGCCATGTTGATATAACATATTAAGAACATAACCTGTTATTAACTGTAATAAAGACCTAAACTCATCTGACCTTTAAAAGGTCTTTGATCTATAATGATTTTTTTTTTTATTGTGAAACCTGAGGACAACCTTATTATTTGTGCAACCGCGCAGGGAGCCTGGACCTATTACTTACCCTCACTAACCGGTGAGTAAAACAACAACCTAACCTAGTGAGCCTCGCTGTGCAGTGAGGTCAGTTTTCCTGTGTCCTATGAACACAAGACCTGGGACAGAGGGTAGGCAAATAATTAGACCAGCAGTGGAATCACTGAGACAAACTGTGCACGGTAGGTTTTTGTAATTGGGTAGGGGGTTGTGGATAGTGTACTTATTGATTTTTGTTTGATTTTCTCCCTACTCCTGCAGTATCAGGGTCTTGGGAGCCCAGGAGAGCACTTGAGGCTCAGTGCAGACTAACAGGGTCACAGTAAGGTTTTTTTTTTTTTTCTCTTCACATCCACTACAGCACAAGAATGGCAATATTTTTGTACTGAAAGATGTAGGTTATTTAGTTTGAAAACATTATTATATTGCAGCGTTATTAAGTGAATAGACATGGGAAATTACGTGCCCACACTGCATCACCTTACTTTTATTAAACTTTCAAAATTTGAAAAAAAATGAAATGAAGAAAATGAAGGAGAACTGGATGTATCCAGTTTTGCTTTATGTTGCTGCATGCTTATTCTCTTCCAGCCTTGATGATTCACCAACACCGCGTTTCAATATTAAGTCCATGTCCAGGAGAACAGCGGTAACTCATACTCATTTGTTCTAAAGAGCATCTGCAGTAGTAGACGCTGCCCTCCACAAGCTTTTCAAGCACACATCGGCTCATCATCAGTTTCCAGCCAAAGCTGTTTCACGGGAAATCATTAAAAGGTACCATGGAGTCTCAATTAATGGGTTCCAGAAAGCTTAATTATTGAGCTAATTCACATGTCACAGTTAAATAAACCTTGTTATTATGGTGCTTTGTTATACTGAAACATTGTGAAGGATAATCTGCATCAACAAAGAATTGCAAATGAATGAAATTAGTTTTGAATGAGGGGGTATTACTAAAAACACGCACACAGGTGTGTACACAAGGCGCTTTAAGTCACTATCACATGCACTTTCTCAGGTTAGCTGCGTATTTGTAGCTCTGCAGTACATCATAATGAAACTGGTGAGGGATAGTCTACATACTGAAGAGGATGTGCTAGTGTTCTTTCTTTCCAGGTTTATAGCCTGAGGAGCAACATCTGCATGGACCCCTGTGAAAATCCATCACATGTGCCCTTGGATAAATAAATGAAACTGTACTGGGTATTTTTAGAGCCTTAAATCAAGATTTCTGGTCTCCCATGGTACAACACAGATATGCACTTATGCTTGACAAGTTACTTTTTTCCTGGAAAGTCACCACCAACACATATAAATGTATACTTCCAGCAACATTTATTTTATTCAGAAGTTTAGTTATAGTTGTGTTATGTGCTGGTCACGTTATGGGACGAATATTTACATGCACATTAACCTGAATCCTGATTAAAGCTTGATTAGGACTCTTTAGAGTTCCATTAAAGATTTTACATGATTTGGAGTACAGTTTGCATAATTTATTTGAGAATCTGGATGTGTGGTAGTCTTGGAAACAATTTTTCAGTACAAAAATAAATAAATTAAAAATAAATAAAAAGACTAAATAAAATAAATTAATAAATTAATTTCTCTCAAGTGCCATTTGTGGCTATAATTCTAATAAAATTAATCAAACCAAATTTTAAAAAAATCAGACTAACCTGTGTGAAAGTTACAATGATTTAAATAGATGACTGTGAAATGTCGATGAGTAATTTAGGTCTGTTAATTGGGGCTTGCTTACTTAGCTAAGGTGTTAACACGTAAACAGTTCTGATTACGTAATTCAAGTGGAGAGAAATACAGCAGCAGAATGTATTTTTTGACTATTGTTGTTGTTGCTTTTTATTTTTTGTTATTTTATTTGCTTTTCAAGCTTTTTTCTCCAAAGAATTGAATTTTTAAGGGAAAGATTTGGAGCCTGGTTGTGCAGCTGTGTTATAGATGTACATTTTTCTGATGTGTTTTACTGCAATTTCACTTACAAGCAGCAATTCAATGATAAATGATGACAAGGGTTCTCTTTAGTGTGGAGCTGGAAGTGAGGCAGAGAAGGCAGCAATAAAGAAGACAGCAGCAAAGAGCTCTCTGCCTCAAAGAAGAGATATTTTACCAGTGCACAAATAGGCACTCTGGGACAGCGTTGCAAATATAGTGAATACATTTGGACATAAGAGTGTTTTTAACAAGGCAAATACTGCTGGAAATGTAGGAGCAGAATAACCAAAGTCAAGCCTGAAACAAATAAAGCCTACTGTATGCGTGAGCTATCAGTGGTGGTTCTGTAATGCAACCATTAACTCCCAGCACAAAGAAGTAATACATGCTTTTCCCAAGTTGCTCTTGATAATTCACATCCACCTCTTTATCTGGTGGCCTTGGTCTAGGAACACCCACACATGCATACCGTAATAATCCTAAAACCAAATAACCCTGAGGCCTTGATAAGACTGTTCTCCTGAGCACAATGATAATAATAATAATAATAATACATTTTATTTAAAAGTGCTTTTCAAGGTAGTCAAAGACACTTTACATAAAAAGAACATCAAATCAGCAAAACAATATGACGTAGTACACCAGAAACACAATAGACTGAGCTAAACAATAAAAGCAATTTTAAAAAGGTGTGTTTTTGAAGGTGGGCAAGTACCTTGATACCTTAGATGATCAGAAAACAGGGATTCTTGCAGAATCATCATCAATGGGACCAATCAGCAGAATGTCAGACCATGTAATAAAGGTGTTATGTTCCAATCACATAGGCCTGCAACTAAGTTATCCTTAATATTAATGTACAGTATTTGAATTACCTTTTAGTATCAATCAAATAACACTTCTTCCTCACAGGCCTAAGGGACATCTTCAACTTTCTTGTTTCTGTCTCAACAGTAGTCAAAACCCAGAAGATATTCAGCTTGCAAAGGTATGAAACAGCAAGTGTCCAGATAAAAATCGACTCTCAGCACCAACACATCGGCTGTCTGCCGAACAGAAACCATGCCCAGGTTGCCACAGATTTCACAGATAATAGTGATAACACCCTCACAGCCATGATAAACAGGTGCAAGACAGTGCAGCAAACACAGAGAGGAATGAAGACCCTGAGGAACTGCTTCTCGTGTAGATTCACAAAGTAACATTAATGTGATAAAGGAAGTAGTTAAGTTTCATCTCATTGGAATTTTAGTTGAGTTAATATCTAAATTTCAACTTTATTGAAATATATGCCAAATATAATACAGGAATGCACACAAAACCCATAATGTTGTAATATTAATCCTAATAAGGCATGGGTTGATATGAAAATCATGTTATCCCGGCCAAAATGATTTTGATCCACCATATTATCCAGATAATCATCAACATATGCTTAACTCTAAGACCAAAATACACAGTAGAATCACTTAATGATCCAGAGTGCACCCCTTGGCAACAATGTTCATATTTATGTTTTTATCAGTGTATAATCACTTGAAAATAACAATCGTAATGTTTTTGTTACCACAGAATTATATCTACAGAAGGAGAGGGTCCTCTTCTATATTGAACCATCATCTTTCTATAGCGCCCCAGAAAGGACAAACCAAATACTGGCTCTACATAGGACCTTGCGTGTTTTTCACAAGTTTCACAGCCAGTTCAGTTTCTATTTTATGCTTGAAACAAGAGTAAGAGGTGAGGGGTGTTCAGTCGAGTGCAATCTGCAACTTCACCACGAGATGCCACTGAATTCTACTCACTGGACCTTTAGCCTTACATTTTGTTGAGATGTATTGCATCGCTGATAGAATAACGCCGTTTCACCATTTTTAGTGAAAAACAAACAAACAAACAAACTTAAATAAGGTAAATAAGGATTCAATAAATAAATAAGGAGTATATATAATCAACCCCTTACTTCAGAAATACAAGAACTGTCCTTTAACAAAAGTGCAAATGGTGTTATTATTATTGCAACAAACTACGGTCCTTTTCAAGATGTTCAAAAATGTCAGCATGATCATTTTTTCTGGCTTTCGTTGTACTCACTGTGGTGTGGGAATATATCCACTAGCACTAAATACACATGGAAAAGAACACAGAGTTGTTGCAAAGATGTCTGCTTGTAATCCTTGTGAACGGTGAAAGGTGAGGCCCTTCTCCTGCATGACCACAGCAATGGGTCTTCATTGATTTCAAGAGATGGAAGACAATTGTATCTTCATCTCTGCCCAGTGAGCTAAATGGCTTTTTCAAGTCATTCACGTGAGGATATTCACAATTACCCCCTAATAAAGGAAACGCATGGTCAAATTATCACAAGTGTTTTTTAATCGCTGTGTTCATCTTCACATCCCTAACTGTTATCTGTTCTCAGGTGGGCTATCTGCTATAGAGTTCAGGTTTGTGGTAGCAATATGTTACAGAGATTGCTAAGGGAAAAATCTATTTATTTTTTTCCAGCATTTGACTGTGTCTAAAAGAAGTTCAGTGACAGTTAATAACCCAGGGGATATTGTACCTCCTACCTTTGAGAGAAAAGAGTCAGCCTAGATGAAACAAAGGCAGTGAAAAATTGATGGAAAAAAGTGAAGATCTGCTGCCCACGGGGAGATACAAAGGAAAAACAGATTTTTTTCCCAGAGGAAAACAGCCAACAAATGATCAGTCTGAGTACCGAGATGGATACAAACAACAACCTCTGCCTTAGCAATCGCTCCTCGTCTCCTGAGGAAAAAGGCGAAAGGAACCAAACACCACTGTCAGCAGTGAAGAGGACAGCTGATGGAACAAAGTAGGATAAGGCAGATAAATCCCAACCGTAGTACAGGATTCAAATAATCTGATAAAAATGGCTGTTTTTGTATATATTAACTCATTTTCCTGGTGAGTAATAGAAAAGGGAACTCTAAAACCAGCACTGAAACCATTTTTATTCAACCATCAGCATAATAAAACACAAATGGACAAAAAACACCAGTGGCACAAGTCCCCAACTTAAACCAAAAAGGTTGATAAATCACAAATCAAGCCATGATTTTTTTAAAAAAGGCATAAAAGACATGACAGTAACTGCAACGACCGATTGACAAATTGATTTGAAACAACTTGATATTTGCTTCAAATAGAGTTACATTTAAAGAGCAATCTAATTTATTGGTAAAAATGGAAGACTAATAACACCTGTACTAAAACAAAGGTAAATCTAGATGAATCTGTAGCCTTTGTACTGATCAGAACTCATTTGCTGCATCAGACAGTTTAAAGGCTACAGAGTCCTTATGTTAATGTGAATATCAAGACACATTAATCCAGGGTGTGTACATGCACGCGCCTACAACATTACTGGCCTGATATTTCTATACGTTAGCAGGAGTAGGAGGAGTATACTAGGAGGAGCAGTATAATGATGTTGTTAGAAGTGTCTGATTAGCCTTCGTCATCTTGTCAGGGTAAAAATATATGTATTATATTTAATTTTTTTCTGCTGTAGTACCTCTTTCAGCAAAACCATCACATTAAATGAATCCCAAGGAAAACACAGCCTATGTTTTCTAAAGGCGAGTTTGTATATTTTTCCTCTAACAAGACAGATTCTACCATAAAATATCTCTTCTGCATTTCAAAAGTGGTAGAAGCTCTTTTGAGTTTTCTTTTCTTGACAAAATCTGTATTACAACATTTTTTCAGTCTATACAACTTTGTGTCCATGTGTCAATTAACAGTGCAGTGGAATAGTCTTTTTTGCTTAGGAAGGTTCCTAACTGAGGTAAAATGATCCCGGAGAGTTTACGTGGCAGTCATCACGAGAGCGGTTTGAATTTTCTAAATGCTAAGGAATGATGCTTCAGTGCTTCCTTACTTATCTCCTTTAGCATAGGATACCGGACCATTCTTTCCAAAAGGAAAGGAGATAATGTCGTCCACCAATTCTTTGCAGCAGCAACAAACCATTCACAATTGATTAAAAAAAGAAAAAAGAAAAAATTGAAATGCCGACTGCAGCAGAGAGAGTGAGTGTTGATGTGAAGCTATCATAAAGCCTGATGTTACTCTACAGTTTTATTTATCAGTACATCCTTCATGAAACCTGGCCTGCATATAAACCATATTATTCTATATAAACACTGTTCAAGGTAGCGTCTCTCCCTTTTCATCTGCTGCAGTTCTCGTGCATTAATTCTGTGCTGTAGACTGCGTAGCTGCTGTGGCTGCTTTAACTACAGTGTTCAAGTTTGCTGTCTGTTGTTGTGCAAAACCTTCTCAAGCTGTTGTAAAATGTCCTTAATAACTAGATAGGCTATAAGTTATCCTAATATATAAAACATGTCACACAACATTTAGTGTAACGGTCAATACCTTCTCCTTTAACTGTGACAGATTTCCAACATCCCTGCAGATTATCATGTAAGTTACAGTTGCTTATTAGACCTTCTTTTGTCATATCTCTCTAATATTCTTATGATTGGACAGGAGGGTGAGCGTGAACCATTCTCAATGTGACGACCACTTCATTTCATGCACGTGGCAGATTATATTTCTTTATTATTTCAATTCTGATCTTGATGGTGAAGTCATGTTTTTCACTGGGTTGACGACGTTTGGATGTTATAACCTTTGGCTATAACAACTCCACATGGCAAACTTTTGTTTGTCACTAAATGCAACATCTGCTTGATCAAAATAAAGGATGCCGGATGGACCACATGAATTAAGGCATCTGAAAGTGCACTTAAACAGAGGTGACCCCTGAACGGTGAATACAGTTTAGCTCAGCATCAGCTATGTAACATTAGTTTGTTACTAGCTTTGTATGAGACTAGTGTATGCTGAGTATTTTGACTAGATGAGACAAGTGTTCGTCACACTTGTTTGCACGCTGGTTTTACCATGACTATGAAAATGGTCGGGTAACTTAATCATCCATGTTTTGCTGCCACCATCTTCTGGCTAACGTTAAACTGAGAGAAAAAAAACATGTTAAATATTAATGTTGGCTACAGGCGCTTTGCCGTTTTATTGTTGAGCGGTACAAGTTTATTAGGTTACCATTTGAGATGCTAGAGGGACGTGTTCATTTACAGTAGATTAGAAACAGTCATTAGTTGGAGATCAAGTTAACGCATGCAATACGGTAACTAACTGTAACCGTTGGGGCAGGTAAAGTAGGTTATGGTTATCACTCCATGCCTCGTAATGTAAGCAATATTTCCCTGAGTAATGTTAGTCTCCCTAATTGGAAGGACGTTAATTATGACATATTGGTTTGTACGTATTGGCCCACTAAGCCTGCACAATAGGGGGAAAGATCTCTCACCACTGACAAGTGAGTCCTCTCTCTGTGTCTATACTATAGCAGCTATAGTATAGCTGTATGTTCCTGTTACAAAGCAAACTACAGTCGTTAACTTTAAAAGACTGTCCATCATATCTGAATTTCAGATAGACAGCTATGCAGCGTTGTGAGCAGACCAGATGGCATGCAGCAGTTAATAGAACATCCATTACAACCATAAGAGGCTTGAGTCTCGACTTTGAGTAGTGACCACAGATTTGAGACTGATTTGGACTTGCAAATAATAATTGTGAGCATTTCTGGGCTGTGATTGGTCAGTTCAACAAAAAGTGACATTGACAAACACACTGACTTTATGAAAAGTTGAACATGTTCCAACAAAAGACACTCGATATAGCTAAATAGCTCGACGACTCATCTCTCTCGCTCTTGTTTTTAAAATGGGCCCAGAGACCAACTAGCCCACCAGGAAAAAATTCCAACTATGCTCTGTCCTGTTTGTCACTCTGCCTGAGGAGAAAATGCTGTTGTTTACTTGTTTGTCATGACCTCGGAGGTGACGTCCTGTCGCTCATCCTCAAAGTGGATGGAGAGCAGACAACCGCTCATTTGAGCTCAGTGGAGCGGACAAATCTGCAGAGTCCTGTAATTGCAACGTCATTTAATAAAATTTCATACAATTCTGAAGCATTTTAGAATGATATATTATGGAAAATGTATATTACTACTAACCCTAATCCCATTTTTGCTAGTATCAGTGCTGTTATAGCACATATTAGTAACTAGTATGAGGTTTGTTAACATATTTTGTATTTATTTTTATATATCTATATTTAGATAATATTGCTGTTTGCTAATAACGGGACATTTCTGGTCTGTCTTATATATTTTTAAATTATTATTTTATTTTCACCCAGTCAGGCATACTGTCTGATTTGTGCCTGGTGACCTGTATCACTGGTGACCTAAGGGGGCTTCCCGAGAGGGGCTCCAAGGTCAACATTTCCCTGAATAACCAGATAACCGGATAACCTATCCCCCAAACCATTACCCTGTAACCTCTCTCCTTCACAGTGTTTCAACTCCACCACATCCCAACATATTAATATCTTGTTTTAATATTTTACATTTAGAGGAGTTTTATATTATTTTACATATGTCTGTGCACCAGTTTTTTTTAACTTATCTCAGTCCAGACTGAAAAAAGATGCCTTAGATAGAGCTTATGATGAACTACTTAAGCTTTTGAGGAACTACTTAATTTCAAAGCATAAGCGTGATGAATTGTAAACCATACTATGTTTAGACATGTAACCAAAATTTGTTTTCTATCATGTGTTTACCAGGGTGTAACCAACTGTTAAAAAACGTACTGCTGAGAGAACTCGGCAATCAATCCTGTACTGACCAGTGCATGTATTGATTCCTTGCTGTATCCTTTGGTAAATAATTCTTCTAACACTGACTTTGTCCAACAAGTGTTGACAGAAAACGAATAAAAAAAGTATAAAAGTTTCACTGTTTTCAAAAATTGTCCAGTTTCAGGATCATTCATGGTCATATTTACTAAAGTATGTTTGATTGCAGTCCACATGCTTCAATGAATATAAAGAAGTCATATGCAGCAGATTTCTCTTTGCAGCAGAGGAAGAACTGTGGCAAATAGAATAGAGAAACAACATCCATCAAAGGTTGAGTATTCAGTCGTTTTCCAGAAGTGAACCAAGACATTTTGGTGCTAACCTCTGCAGGGACACTACCAACTTCGGCTGCAGTAGGTTAAAATGACTTGGAAAGGTAAAAGCGACCTGATGGTTGATAATGAGAGCAGTGTTTCAGTCATTGCATCATGCCATCAATCTTATCCCAAAGGACATGGCAGTTTGAGGAGTGGGCTCAGTAAACTCACTTCTTCCTTTCTGATTCCACATCACCCAGATTTCTTTTATTTTATTTTGTAGTCTTAGTAGTTTTGTGCAGATGCTTTTACAACCACAAAATGCTTTCAAAAACTTTTTTACATATTAGTACTTCCCAGTATTGTGCTAACATGTTTTGACTTCGATGCATACAATCGATGGAGTTCCACTTGAAGAATTGTTGAGGTGACCTTTGGGTTAGCTCTTTCTTTTTAGGTTCTACATAAATGTGTGAATCGAGTGGCACTGCAAAGCCAACACTAGCACTCACTCACGGCACAAAGTGTGTAATTCAGGGGACCGCACATTTGACATTTGACCATTGGCTTCCTGTAGCCCGTTTGCTAATGACAGTAATCAGTAAAATTATGGAGGATACCACTCCATCAGAGGCGCATGACCCTCCTCTCCTTTGCAATTTACTTTCCTTCTATTTCTTTTCCTTTCCTTCTCTAACCATATCCACTGAACAGTTCATAATACTGGGCTTCGGTTTTATTTTATCAAATGGTTATTTTGGATGTAGAGACTACATTCAATAGAACTACAACAGCATTTCCTTAATAGTAATATAGTGAGGATGGAACATAGCATCTCTACAGACCTTTAATAGTCTACATTTCATTTCAAAGCCCTGAGGTGGGGGCCATAATGAGTGACAGTAGTCGCTGTAAGTACGAACAATCCAGGTGTCACTCAAGCATCAACACTCTTTACACAGACGTATTCAGCCCTGACAAATGAACACAGACTGTTTGAAAGTCATTGAGCTGAATAAAGCAGTTAAGACCTAAGCCTCTTTTTTTTTTTTTTTATCTTTCCCATTTTCTTTAGTTGGCACACTGAAGTCCCAAATCTCTGCACCTTGGTTAGATGCCCCCCACCCTATGTTAGGACTCATACTTGAATGATTCGAAATTGCCTCTTGGATTGCTTTTCAGAAAATCCCTCAAGAGGATGTTGGAGAAAATTCATTTAATTTGCATGTCTATCTCAACAAAAGACACGGCCAAATTGTTGGAATATTGTAGCCGACAAGAGAATGAGTGTGTATGTGTGTGTGTTCTTTCTCTTCTATAAAGCAGACCCACATCACAGATACACAAACTGACCAGGTGTTGGAGAGAGTTTTATAAATGGAATATTTAGTCCTAATAGAGAACTACAGGGTGGTTTCAAAGTATTTTCACGTTGTTTTTAAATGCAAGAAACACTATTTTTATTTATTTATTTCCATATGTTTCTAATAATGTATGTAGTGTGATTCCTCTGGGATTTGAGTTATTGTAGTCCAACTGCAGCCAGCAGCTAATAAGACAGATTTGCTTTGAGTATTCTTTATCTCATTTTGAGGGAATTAAGACAACAGCTTGCTTTGCTATGTACAGGGCTACTCCAGTCATTTTCTTTAACACATTTTCACTGTGTCAGCACTGCAAGCTAGAGCCAGTGAGCAAATTTAACAACACACAATCACAAACTAATAACATCCAAGTAGACAGCATACATCTTTTAAGCATTTGCCCTCGCATCCTAAGTGATTGATAAGCTGGCCACTGGCACAAAACAATTTGTCCCGTATCTAAAAATAACTACCCTTCTTACATTGTAATCACACCCTACTGCCTGATTTTGATTCAGAGCGACAGTGCAACTGAAGATAAAGTTTAAATCAGATCAATCATATGTAGATGTGACATTTAACACCAACCGTAGATTCCCAGCTGCTGGAGGATCAAAGTCATGTTTGAACGTTTGACGGGCAAACTCCACAGAGCCTCCTGTGGGAAGAATCTGCTCGCAGGGGTCGTGATGCAACATACTTGATAAAAGAGGCCCACTGTATTTGGATATTAATATAATTAATTGGTGCAAAACAAAAATAACAGACGTGACATGGTGACAAAAACAGTGTTTTTGTCATCAGATGAAATAGCATCTACTAATAGAATATTTGTATATTAAATTTAGTAAATGTATTAAAAACACTCATGTTTGTGTCCACTCATGGTTTTAACGCATGGAGGGTAATGAAGCTGAAAATCTTGAACTCAAAGCAGGGCCTGTTTATGATTACAAGACTTCAGGAGGAAATTGGAAAAGGGGACTTGGAAGCATAACTGGGATATTTATCAAGTGTGATACACACAAGCAAAAAGAAACTACAGATAAACTGAGGGCATAAAAAAAAAGGAAAACACAAATGTGTTAATTTGTTGGAGATGAAGCCTCAGCATCGACACAGAAACAGGCATGATAACTGGTATCTACGGTACTTTTTTCATCAATCTTACTGATTTTTAAAACATAATAATATATTAGATATGTCAAGCATCACTCATCATGAACACAAAAATGAATAAATTGACAATTCTACCTATTAATTTCATCCAGTCAGAGTTTATCAACAGATATATAATGTTTATCATTGCATAGGTCTGTAAATCACATTATTAGAATAACTGTTTATTATAGTAGCATTATTTATTTGAATGTTTGTGAAATATTTCTGAGTTCTTTATGTTTTTAAGTCCATGTGTAAATATTTATTGAAAAATTTGGAGTTCAGTGGGTTCAAAATAAAGAAAAGGTCAGTGAAAGAAAGCAGCACAGCAGGTGGCAGCTAAAAACCAAATGTAAATGAGACAGATACATAGAGGTTAGTCGAGTTCCTGTCTGACAGAAGCTCATGCAGAAACGTGTAATTTTGTCGATGGAAATGTAAGACTTTATAAAAGTTGGCAGTTCTAACCACATGGTTTGATCCCTGCACCTCATAAGTGTCATGAACTACAACTGAAATAGACAAAAGAAACATGTGCTTCTGAAAAGTTGAATACAAATCAAACAGCTCTGCTTGAAATGTATCCTAAAGGGCTTTGAATTTAATTTCAGTTCTCTGCTATAGGAAGCCGAGCACTGCCAATGAGAATCAATTATGTTTGAATGTATAGGTCCTCTTTCTTCTTGATAAAAATATTTCAAACCCCCCAGAATTACAATTAAACCAGGCTTTCCGTCTAAATCCTCCAGCATATGACAGTGCCTCCATTACTTTGTCCAGCATATAAACCCTCAACCTTTTCTGACCTTTCTGAATGTACGTCACCGTTAGCTAAAAGTCTGCATGTTTAACAGGCCCTGCGGACTCACATCTGTGCACTGCTTTGCACCACTCTCATGTAAACGACACTAATCAGAATTGTGAGAGGCGGCACCTTATGCCCACAAAAAATTAGGCTTCACTCTCTGTCGTGCAGGGGAAGACTTGATCACTCCACCATGTGTGTCAGTTGCTAAAAAAGGCCATTTCTAAGGAACAAAGGAAAACCTGCTTTATATTCAGACCAGAACCTCTGTGTTGGCAAGAAACTTCAGTGCCCTCAAGCGAACAAATGTTCCATCGTCTGCCTTTCACAAACCTTTAGATCTCTGTGAATGTCAGCAATATTATCCTCCCGTCCCAGTCCCCAATCCAGTCTGAAGGCCTGGCCACTGCACTCGAATCAAATCTCAAGATGCCAAGGTGTCTGTGATGTAGCCCACCACTAGAAAACCAAGGCACTGAAGAAAAACACTTGGGCAGATCGATGGTTTGACTAGGCAAATATCAGGCCCGACCATGGGGCAGCAACTCAAAGTGTCTGACAGACAGAAAGCATTCTGCCATGACAAGCCAGGCATGCTAAATGCTGATGAGCTTGTTTGAAAAGGTCTCACCACTTGGGATATTCAAAGTGTCAGCCATCAACTGCATGCTTTATTCACTACAAGATGGTAATTTACAACTGTTTGTGCTCTGATATGTGAGCCATATTTTAGTTTAAATAGTTAGTTTAGTTTATAATTACGTCGAGTATTGTAGTATTGTAGCCTTTTTTAGTTTTCATTTTTAGAAACGTGGTTCAGCAAAGAAATGTGTCCGTTTTAAGTTCTCAAACAATACCACTGTGCTGAAAATGTACTGTACAAGTCTGTTAGAGAAGAAAGAGCTAACAGCTGCAAACTGTTGCAAACACTAAACAGCTGCAAACTGTTCAGTACAAACACTGAACAACTGTCCATCATGAGTTACACCCAAAGATTTGACTTACATTTCAAACAAGAGGGATTTCCTGGGTCTCTGAACGCAATCACATGATTTGGAATCAAACATCTCACTGGGTTTCATGTCCGTGGTTAAAATTTGTTGTCTAATGGCAGATGTCCCAAACCCACGGACTCCTAAATCAATTCTTTTCTTCCTTCTTCATTTCTTTAATTCCTGTCCAAATGCCCATCTACCCACTCAATTACATGAAATTAAATTCACATTTTGGAGGTATTCTACTGACAAACAGACAGACAGATGACTTTGACATATACTGTATATTCTGCCTTCATGAAGAACAGGTCAACATTGGCTTATGTGTAGATTTTTTTTAATTATTGATTGATTGAAGCCTGCACATTAGACATCATAAGGATGGGGCCTGTATACAGTCACTTTATGGAGTTTATTCAGTACATGTAGCTAAAAATAAAGCACTCCAGTACAACAGCCTGCAGCAAATTATTCCTTCGTTGAGTTTATAAAGTTCAGTTTTGTTGAATGTTAGAGAGGTGTTGATTAAACTTTGTGGTCATTTGGCATGGAGGCTGTTTGTGGTGCTGTTGAATTTTATCTTATACTGAGAAGTATTTCTAATACTTGTCCCCAATTATCAAATTAGGCTGTTGTTTCTAAAGGATAGAAACTATACTATACTATTATAACTATAAACCATAAGTTATAACATATACCAGTGCACCAAAGACTATCAGACTGTGGAGGCTATTATTATTTTGATCTGAATCAACATGTTACTGATTTTGTATGAGGGATCATTAATTCTATTATATGCAGTTACACCATTACAACTACAGCCAGTGAGTGCTGACACAACACAGTTAATTACATGTAGAAAGTGTAGAAAACAAAGATTAGAAGAAGATTTAATATTGCTGGTGACAGAAATCGATCGTCCAGTTTGATAGCTGTGTAGGCTGACCTTTAAGACAGGCTAAGTGCCACTGGATCAGAGCCAGATTTAAACAGCGTCCAAGCAGATGGTAGAGTCAGCCAGACAGGACGCAAAAACACATTCCTCCAGCAGAAGCAGAGTGATTGAGACAACCTGTGGTTTCGCCACCTGTTTTAGGGCGCTGCATAATTAAACCACGTCCACAAAATTCTCTGCTCGTCGCAATGACTCACTTTCCCAGCATCCCTCAAGCAGCACTCAGTGATATCATTCATCATTAAGTGCTAAAAGGAGCTCAAATTGTTCTCTTTCTTTCTTTTCCTTTGTTCCCTCCGCCTCTCCACATCTTCTTTTCTATCATAAATCTCTTCCTGATGTACTACCTAACACACACCTCCCATCCCTCCAGGGGATGCCACATAGAAGGCGTGAGGAAGTGTAAAGAAAAGATTTGACACGCTCACCTTTTGACAAAATTTGACTTATCGCTGCCTGAAAACACACAGTATGACTCAGTTGTGCATTTGACGATCGCGGGGTTAGATATTGATCATTTACTTGCTGCTGCTTGACGTGTGCCCACCTTACAGTTAGCAATGATTCATTCTGTCACGCACACACACTTCCCAACGCACATTTCAATTGCTGTTTTTCCACCACAAAAATAAGCACACAGGCGGTGGCACACAGTGGTTATTTATTGCGCCTAGCTCCATTTTCAATATGAAATATCATTCAAAAAAAAAAGAATCTAACATGTTTTGTAGATGGTCATGAACTGAGTCAAAGCAGAAAACACTGAAAGCGTGGTATCTATATCTATAAGCTGTGTTCTATAAAGCTCTTAATGGCGCTTTGTGTGCTGACTTAATGTGCAGCCAAGATGCTGTGAGAACACTGAGGCCCATGGGAAGTATGTGATGGGCTTGAGGCTGTGTGAAGATTCAGTTTGCTTAACTGTGACGCACAGGGATTATTTCTGCTTCTCATACATTAAGATTACAAAGGAATTAAATCACATACACACCCGAACCCCCAAGGTAAAAGTTGTGTATACAGTGTATTTATGTAAAAGTACTTTAATTCCTATTTTATGGTTATCATTAGTCTCGTTATGTCATATTTGCCTGAATGCAGCATTTACCATTTTTTTTCTTGTAATTTAAATTAACAAATAATGGACTATTTAAAAAATCTTTCAAGATTACATGCAGTGACTTAGCAAGTGCTTGTGATTTGTAGAAATGAGTCAAAAAGGCGGTAATACCTTGATGTAGTTCTCTAGCCGTGGGTAAACTCTCATTACTATCAGACGGATAGAGAAAAGCGTCCTGCAGGGGAACGAGGTAGTGACCACGTGTGTGACTTCGGGAAAGGAAAAGATATTAAAGCCCGATGTCTCATAGCTCTTCAGAAGCTCCTCGTCTGCCTTGTTTTCTCCCTCGCTCAGAATGCTGCCCACAGCATAGCGGCATTGTGATCCTGGCACCTAAAAACAAATAAATAAGAACTGATAAGAGAGAACACACAACCAAGATAGAGTGATGGATAGTTTAGACAGATCGATAGATAAATCAGATAGAAAAGGGAGTATATCGGAAAGATGCACACAATTGGTAGTCTTAACAGCATTTTGCCTTTCCCTTTTCTCCTCATTATGGTGATTCTGAATGCAATAATTATACAGAGCAACCAATGTGACAACAGCCACACTGACAAACAGATTAATGCTGTCAAGCAGAAAATGCCATTTGGCTATCTGAGAACAATTTCTAATGTTTGTGAGTGTTTTTGAGCAGGAAGTGATTCCACAGAAACACCACATTGTTCAGCACCTTTCTTGATGTCAGTCAATCTCCCTGAATATAAAGGAAATGCCATCTGCATCAACATTTCCAAGGTACTTGTCTCTGAAGACTGATGAGTCATAAATACTAGGGTGTAAGACAAGGTAAGAAATAATGGACAAAAATAATGGGATGCTGGCCAAAAAAGAAAAGGAAAAAAAAGAAGATATCCTCTGTGATGTCAGCCAGGTGCCAAACTTAAAGAGAAAATATGCTCATCAGTCAGAGCTCTAATTGGAGCATTTGGCAGCACGGCAATAATTGCTCCTTCCTCCATTTTGAGCACCCCGGTGCCCATTAAAAAAGAAGAAAAGGGAGACACTCTTTACAAATGAATACTCCAGGGACATCCAAGACTTTCTCCCCACTGTGCTGAGCTGAGCACCACTGAAGGCTTTTGTAATAAATAAGCCGGAATGGTCCAATTTGTTCATAAACCCATCAATGCTACGCTTCTAGCACAGCCAGCGTGTCTAAGAATGTCTATTTTATCCTCGATTCCTCAGCACACAAGGCCAGTCATGGGTAGAGGTGTGGTGTTCGCTGCCAATGTGGACGAAGCAAATTTCCTCAAAGTTTCACATGAAGAAATACTGCAAGATGTGTGAAATCTGCGAACGATGCTGAACTAAGATTTGTGTGGTATCAGCAGATAAACAACTATTTGGAGCATCATAGCATCGTCAGACTATAGTGTACTAGTTAACTCAAATCTAAAGTATACTGACTAATTAAGTGAATTTGAATAATCCTGTAATGAATTCTAATTGTCAGTGTCTGTCCTTAATTGGATTCTATAGTTTAATCAATAACTTTACACACAATGTGACCTTGTTAGATTAATCTCTGCAACAATCAATCGGTTAATCATCTCGCCAAACAAGAGGAAATTCATCAGCAACTTTTTTTGATAATGGATTGATTGTTTGAGCTATTTCTTAAGCAACAAACAGCTGGATCTTTCGTTGTTGGCTGGACAAAACGTCAATAGGGACTCTTGGAAAATGCGATGGGAATTTTTCAGTACTTTGTAACATTTTATAGACCACATGATTTATTGATTAATTGGGAAAATGGTTTCCAGACTAATCAACAAATAGCCCTACTTCAAGGTTATATTAGAAGGATCTCAGCAATCTTTGTAATATGGGAAACAATAACCTATAGGATAGACTTTGTGATTTCCCAGGTCGAGAATATTCAGTTTAAGTCAAGTTGTGAGAAAATAAACATTTAATGCTAGAGAAGCAGCTCTGTAAAACACTTTTAGTATATGTTATAGCTTTATTGGACGCTTACTTTACACCGATGGGTTGGCATTGTTGACAAGCATTAAGCAAACTCCTGGTTGCCCTCATGATGCAGACGAAATTTACGACTTGTTTGTCCAGTAAATGCTTTGGATGCTCAGCGGAGATTATGAAGAGTGAATTCAATAAAGCCTCACAGAAAAACAGATGATCCCTATCAGATGTCCACAATCCCTAAATAAACATCTACTCACCACTCCAAAATCAATAATAGTGGATGTCACAACAGTCAAAGGAAGAGCTGATTATTTAGCGGAGCTGCTAAACTGAAAGATAACATTTGAACACAAAACATACCGATCTTAAACGCCCAGTTAAAGGCTGATCTTACTGTATGACCCACAAATACATTTTTTGTGAAACTTTACACATTAGGATATTTTTTGACACTTTGGATGTTTTGGGAGCTCACAGTTGGACATCTGAACCAAGCAGATTTGTTAAACTTCACAGAGAGCTCCATGTAGGGAGTCCAGAACAAAAAGGAACATCACCAAAAGCACAAGCCTCTGTCCACAATCTTTGTTTTTCCTCTCTTCACTCATCAAGACACAAGTGCGCTGTCGTTTGATGTTTCTTCAGTACACTGACAGCTCGTCTGAAGCACAAAGTTTTGAAAATTCTACTGAAGGAACCATATCTCTGTGTCCCTTTTGCACATCAGCTGAATAGTTTCTGGTAAGGCAACAGGGTAAGGAAGCATACAAAGTATTTCCACTTGCACTTAGATTCAGTGAGCCTTACATCTTAAATGTTTTACTATGACTTTCTCAAAGGGCAAATATTAGAGAGATTTTCTACTATTTCATCATTCACCACAAAGACTAACATTCGGACCGATACACATTTCTTGACAGGCCTCCTCCCGCAGCTGCCACACAACCAGCTTTCATCATATTGTGACCCAAACATGGGTCCCTGGAGATAGGCAGACACATGTGTCATGTCATCACCATTCCTCTTGTCATCTGTCAGCTTTTTATTTAGACAATCTATGTCTCAAGGACCCCGGACCCTGACCCCGATCACTTACTCGGTATATCAAGTTTGACGGACTACATGACTACATGATTCACCCCCGTTACGCCCCTCTGGCGTTTGTCAAAGTTGGACGTGGAAGGGGTGGAGAGGAGGAGGGGAGCTGCTGGGTAGAGGTGAAGTGGGCACACTGGGTCAGAAACCCCCTGGCTTTAAAACTGTGAAGAGGCTGGACGAGGAGAAGGGTTTAGCAGGAGCGGCCCAGAATAGCCGTTTTGAGAAACAGACAAAGCTGCTCCTGCCCTGTATCCATGGCAACCATCTCAGGACCAACTTAAGTCCTTGTTGAGATCTTTTGTTTCTCCAGAGGAAGTGATTAAAGGAGGTAAAAGTGAGAAAACCGAGAATAAGGGATGAGACTAGCAGACACTCATCCTCTGTCAGCTGCACTTTAGAAAATCTTTCTCACTGAAAATATCAATGGACAGTGTCTCACTATTTAGATACCAAATAACAGTCCTCCAATCTGAGAGGACTCTCTGGGGCTCCTGACACTGCGACTGAATGGCATCCTGAGGCTCGGACGCTAATGAGCTGAGATCATTACGCCAATTATTTTAACTTAGATCAGGACTTGGCTGTTATTGCACAGAGGAACTAGGACCCACTGCTTGCCTAATTGCCGGCTTGGGAAAAAGAGGATGAGCATAACAAAAGACTTTTGAAGACGAACTGGGAAGAATCCATCACTGAACTGTGGTTACATTCCATCAGGTTGTTGTGTATTAAGCAATGGCGTGTTTTAACTGTGCCACTTAAGTCAATACTGTTGAAGTCAGTTCTGAAAATGGTATACATCACATGAGTAAAGGATGTAATATCAGAGTATAGTATAATTAATACCTTAAAGTTTATAATTTGATGACGTTTGGTTGTATTGGCGCTTCGATGTGCATTCTTCTAAAATAAGGGTCTGTAACATGGGAACAAAGAATCACTAACGATGGCCAAGAAGACGCTGATTGATCATTTCACTTGGCTAGAACTGCTAATTTGTAACTTTCTAACCAATAAACTTTGCCAGTTTATTAGGTACACTATTTCAAATCAGATTTCTAAAACAACAGACTTTCATCGGCACATCACACATTTGTAAACATTTATATCAATGGGGTATAAGCTAACTAGCATATACACCTCACTATAATGATATAAGAGAACAATTACTTTAAAAACAATTACTAGTGTTTTTTTCTGTAATAATAAATTGTATGAAAGATATCCTACTCATGTTCCCATTGGTTCTTCTATCCGATCACCAGTCGAAGATATTCAGATTAAGATTAAGATATTCAGATTAAAATTAGATAAAAGCATCAAATCTTCACATTTGAGAAGATGAAACAAGACAGGCAATTTAGCTTAATAAACTCCTGTTGACTGGTTAACTTATTAAATTCCCATCAAATATAAAATCCTTTTAAAAAAGCCTTTATTGATCCCTACTGGGGGAATTCAGGTGTTGCAGCAAGACAATGACAGAAATATGTGCAAATAAATATAGAAAGTAAAACAAAAAATATTAGGGGGTATAAAAAAATAAAAATAAAAAAGTAAACAAAATAGAAAACATACCAGACCATTCAGAGACAAATTACAGGTAAAATAAGTAGAACAGGTGTATGTAAACGGCACAGACAACAGACTAATATATGATATGATCAAATAATGGGACCTAGCTTTTCATTAACATAAAGATGTAATAGAACTATAATATAGAATACAAAGCAGGTAAATGTAACATTAACATGGTGTAGAATAAAGAAATATACTTACTAATAATAATAAAGGAGATGTGAAGTTTTAGACGTTATAGAAGATATGGTGAGTCCTCTTATTATCACTATGATATTACAGTAGTGAAGATGATGATATCTCATATACGTCCACAGATATCCTCTGTACGGTTCTACACTGCATTGAATCATAGTGTATCAAAGTGTTTGTATGCCCTGGAGCAGCAGTTATGTGTTGACAGACAGCTACATACATTATTCTCTAGTCAATAGAGGTTTATGTTGCAGATGATGCATGTTTCTAAAGATCAAGTCAGTCTGAAACTCCAGACCCTCCACAGTGTATCAAACGGTACTTAATCATTTCAAGGTGCTACTTCTTCGTTCATTCCTTCGTGTTCTGTTTTGGGGGGAAACAACAACAACTCATGCTGGACTCGCTTTAAAGTATTGGAACTGGCACCACATGCTTTTGGAGACCCCAGAGAGTGTGCAGGATTAGGTATCAGAAAAACAGACCCTGCAAATATTAGTTCCTGCTGCTTGAAGAAACCGAGATTTTGTGATGGATGACTTCATACAAGGAGCGGCTGTTAATGTAGGAAAACGTCTCACATAGTGTTGTGTTTTTAGCAGCTCTGTTGTGACAGTAAAGCTTCAGTCACTTTTCCTATTTTCACTCTTGATAATTATCATTATTATTAACAGTTCACTTAAATTAATATGTCATAACCTGTTTTAAAGTGCTCCGTTTTATTTCATACTGCCATTTCTTTACAGTGACACTGTCAGAGCTCAGCTCCTCTCAGCTGAGTAACAAAAATGCCAACATGATTCTGATTTACAAACCTGCTGCTGTGGAAAAAAAAACCCAAGCTAAAAACAAACAAGCTAGACATCTGACAGTCGATCCAACATAACCAGCCTGGGAAATTGTTTATTTGATTAATTGATTGATGGAATGTGTGTGTGATGATTAAAAATATGCTATTACTCTCCACAGCTGTAGTTATACTCCCTAATGACTAATTCATATCATATCACAAAACCACAACACCAGTCAGAAACACACACATCAGGAGTTGAAGAAGCTGACTGGATATGTCGATTGGCATACAAGGATGTATTGTAAAAAAAGAAATGAGTCTGGCAGCTAGTGTTATGAGAATTTTTAAGGAAGAACCCTTGAATAAGGAGGACTGGATTCAAAGTATCAAGTTGAATTTATTATTCTTGTACAAGAAGGAGTGTTTAACAGTGCAACACACAAAAGGGGTAACAGAGAAAAGGCTCCCTGAAGAGCCTTATCAGTTGGTTCTTATGCATTTTTTCAATGGGCTGTCTCAGACACCTCCCTCACTGATGAGTCTGCTCAACAACGAACATTATGTATCAAAATGACACTTCTCAGGCCTGTTTCTCTCACGTCCTTGAACTACTGATATCTCTCTCTGCCATCCTCAGCAAAACACAGTCCAAATAAGGGAAGTGCACGAGACATGCAAAAAAAAAAAACAGGAAACACACATTATATGATCAAAACATCTGAACCCCAGTATACTCATTCACACCGTGAAGTCAGCTGAATCAGATCATGCAAGAAATTGGGATCTATGTCAAATAATTCACCGCAAAAATAAGTAATCAATTAAAACAGTTTGCCGTTTTATTGTTATCAAGGCTTTTAGCAGGTTTACTGAACTGATTCAAGGTGTTTGGTATTTATTGAAATATTGATGCATTATTAAATACTGGACAATCTGAAGTCCCTTTAGATACTCTATGACATCTGAATTCACAAATCATACCACACCCTGGCCAGATGTGCTGTGATATTACTCAGGGGGGAAAAAAATAAAAAATTTAAATCTCAAGTGCCAAAATGCAGAGAGAACACAGAAACTAAACTTATTATGCATTGTGAAAATAGATTTTTTAACTGGATAAATTACATTACACTCAAACCATCAAGTGTTGATCATCTGCTGAGAAATAAGAGATTTAAAGAGAAAGACGACATCGCCATCTAGCGGTTGACTACATAACCTAGTTTTCATGGTGAAATTTGAAGCTAATATACAGAGCAAATAACTCAAAAACACACGTATAAAAAGCTGCTATTCTTAAGAGTGTTGTTGTGTAATTACTTACCTTATTAGGGGCATCATAATAAACACCGATACACGCCAGCTTTGGTCCAATTTTTAAGGACTCCCTAAAAAGTTGTCCACGGTTTCTGTACGGTTGCTCTGTGAATTTGTAGGCGAATGTGATCTTCTTTATGGGAGGAGAGCCAGTGAATATGGTGATGCCTGAGAGCAAACCCGAGTATAACATGTAAGCAGCGACTGTCAGGAGACTGACCAGGCTGATGAGCGCACACAGACTGAGGCAGCCGAGCATGGTGGCTCGGACCAACAACAGGAACAGTTATTTAGTTTAGCTCTTTCTCAACACACTTCTATTTCCTGCAGCAGTCTGACTTTTTTTTTTTTTAAAGAAATGTTTTGCTGTTTTTCAGTCGGTTAGTTATGTTTGAACTGAACCGTGCATTAAATAATAGACTGAACCAAAGATGTTTGATTCTCCGGCTGAACTTAAACCGCCAGCTTACACATTGCACGGCATTTCCTGGAAGGGACCATTTTTTGCCGACCGGAGGGGGTGACTTTTGTTTCATAATAAACTTGTAACACTCTTAGAAATAAAACATGTCTATGTGAAATATATTCCTATATTTCAGATTTACTTTTGCATCCGGTAACTCCGTTGTTGTGTTGCCCATTATTGCCTTTTTAAAAAAAATGTGATTTATACTGAACTGAAGTTAAATCGGGGACTTTAATGTGTATGAATTAGTTAAGAAATACATGTAATAGACCATTTGTACTATTATTATATACTGTTTAGTTACAATAACATTACCATTATATCATCAGTACTACTACCATCATCTTGCCGCGGCACCTTATCTACCTATTTATCTTCTTTTTTTCTTTTTTTAAGTCTCCTTGTCCTGTTCTGTGTTTTTTATTTTTGTTTTTATTTTTTCTACCTCAGTATTTTATTCTATTGTATTTTATTGTATTCAAATATAATCTATCTATCTATCTATCTATCTATCTATCTATCTATCTATCTATCTATCTATCTATCTATCTATCAAGTAATACTGGGTTACCTTAATTACCATATTTGGCTACTAATTAATATTCAAGTATGTGGAGGAGTGCATTGTGGAACTTCCTTGATAGAGAAATAGCCTGTTCATACTGTCTAAGCTTCATACTGAGTTCAAGAATTTCAACAATGACACCTGATAATATATTTGTGATGTAATCTTATTATATTATGTTAATTTATATATTTTATCTTGAAATAATAAATAAATAATATCTATGTCGAAAGAAAAGTGGAAGTTGTGTCAAGGCCCGCCCCACATATAACATGAGGGTTGGACTTGAGCTGGTGACGTTAAACCTTGAGGAAGATAAGCAGATGGTATAATTTTCGTAAGTTTGTCTTGGCTGTGCACTTCTTCTGCAATACGTGAGAATGGCTGGAGGCGTGAAAAGGTTTTACGGGCTGACAGCTAAGCTGCTGTCTGGAGAATTGTTCAGTTTCTCTGCGCTGAAGGGGAAAGTTGTTCTCATTGAGAATGTCGCGTCTCTTTGAGGAACAACAACCAGGGACTACACTCAGATGAACGAGCTACACAGTCGGTATGCGGCCAAGGGACTCGTTATTCTGGGTGTTCCCTGTAATCAGTTTGGACATCAGGTAGGCCATGTGCGGATGACGCACTTTGTACAGTATTTCCATGTGGAGTTAGTTACATATTGCCTAGAATAAAATCTGTCTAGGACTCTAAAACTGCTGAAAATGTGTGTTTCTTCATCATCAGACTCGAAAAAGCCAATATATGCTTTTATAACTTGTAGTAACTACTGTTATTAAGACACTTTGAATTTGAAAGGCTTTTGAGGCTTTGTCAACAGTTTGATCTTTAGACCTCAGTGCTACTTATAAGCAGCAAAAAGCCCATGTCAAAGTGTTATAAGGCTACTTATGTTTTAAACATAAAGTAGCAGTTGTTGGTAGAGATAGAGCTTTTAAGTACTTTACTGTATATACTGTTGGGTAATAGTACAAAGGTAAGCGCTATAACAACGCCTTGTGTGTTATGATTTAATCATAGATTAAAAATTTTAATCTGAAAAGTAACCAGTAAATGCAGCTTGCAGAGAAATGTAGGGAGCAAAATGAGTCCCTCTGAAGTGGATAGATAAAGTGATATTAAGTGGAAATACACACGTACGTTCAGCAGTTGGCTGAAAACCTCACGTGTTTTTTAATCATCTTATACTCTGCATCCATAATGTATTTGATGTTTCTGTCTTTTTTATAACAGGAGAACTGCAAGAATGAGGAAATCCTGAACTCTCTGAAGTATGTCCGTCCAGGGAATGGGTTCGAACCAAAGTTCCAGATCCTTGAGAAGGTGAATGTGAATGGAAAGGATGCCCACCCCTTATTTGTCTTTCTGAAGGACAAGCTTCGATTCCCCAGCGACGATGCCATGGCTCTCATGAATGATCCACAGTGCATCATTTGGAGTCCCGTCTGTAGGAACGACGTCTCCTGGAACTTTGAGAAGTTCCTGGTCGGTCCTGATGGCGAGCCCTATAAGCGCTACAGCAGAAATTTCCTCACCATTGATATTGAGCCAGATATTAAAGAGCTACTTGGGAAGATCAAATAAAAGTGCACTGACTAGCTATTAAAGATATTCTTTTATCATGTTTTTCTACCTTCAGAGTTGAAGTCAGTTGCAACACTCCTGTGTTTGTGATATTTCCAGTATAGTACACTGTGGTTGTTTAGCCTTTTTACTTAATGAAGACACTTCTTGAAACCATTTTTGTGAGAGGAGTTTCTGATGAAGCTGTAAAAGACTGACTTTGCCACTGTGTATAACTCATATCACAAATATTGTCATTGGCTACACTTAATAAACAATGAATGTCATTTAAAGTGCTACTGTCATTTGTATTAAGTGGATTAAAACACATAAATGAAATCATTTAGCCAGTTTGATATTAGAAATTTAGACTAATTGTGGTTAGTGTTGACTTCTTGTCAAAGTATATACAGTATGGGTAACAGCCCAAATTTTGGCAACACTGGAGTTGTTTTTCAATCGCAAATGGAAACTTTGGTGTACACCAGCCCAAAATGCTTTCAGTTAACTATCTGAATAGCAGAGGTGGAATACATTTACTCAAGTACTTAAGCACTTACACTTACCAACAATTCAAAGGCTTTTTACTCCATTTTGACTAATTGCTGCTTTGCTAATTGAGATGGAAAATATAATAATAAAATAAAAATAAAACATGACGTATTATGAAATGTTTAGATAAGAGTGGACATTTACAAGCTAGCAGTGTATGACGCAGTTAAAATAAGCTGCAACATTTAAGTGGCGTTTACACATGAATGCACTAATAACTATTCAATAACATGATTGTTCTCAAGTCAAGTCAACTTTATTATCAACGCTGCCATATGTACAGGACAGAGAGTTGAAATTGCGTTTCCCTCTTATTCCAGTGCAAACAACAATAAACATGAAATATAAAATATAAGTAAAAGATGTAAAAAAAAATATATAGAAAATAAAAATATAATTTTATTCTCGGATGTCTTTTAGCTTCCTGCAATGAGTTGTATAATATGTACTTTTACTTTTTTTCCCTACTTTTTTTTTCTAAACTTTATTTATTGTATGTTGGTCGTTTTCAATAAACAATACATGATGAACACAACAAACAATAACAAACCTTCCAATTCCTTCCCACCCTCTCTTAACCAACAGTTCTCTCGGAGGAAAAAGGGTAATTAAGTCCATAAGAAAAGAAAAATAAATAGATAGTATGTACTTTTACTTTTAATACTTTAGCAAGGCCTATATGTTGATGGTAGTGATTAAAAGTATTTCTACCCGGTGGTGTTACCTTTATTTTATTTTATTGTATTGCTACCTTTATTTAGTAACAGTAAGTGAGTATATCTGAATAGTATCTAACTCTGTCTAATGTAACTTGTGACGTTAGGGGTGCGTACTCCTGTGTTATTTAAAACTCCTGCATGACTTGTATGAATTATTTACACCCGGTCACAAACAGTGACACTGTCCGTCTGCTCGCCGCTTCCTGCATGATCGCAGCAGGAGGTGGGGGTGCTATCCTTTGATTGAACGCTACGCCAAGCTGCGATATCCACAAACATGGCTGGCCAGGAAGATCCAGTGCAAAGAGAGATTCACCAGGATTGGGCGAATCGAGAGTATATAGAAGTAATTACGAGCAGCATCAAAAAAATCGCCGACTTTCTGAATTCATTTGGTGAGTGGGAGAGATATCAGGTTAGCTTAGCTGAGCTAGCATTTGGTGTTGATGTTTTCAATGGCCACTCCCAGTTAGCATGTAGCAGTTAGCTTCGTGTTGCTGTCACTGTTTCCTCTTAGTTTCATCTTTATGTTTATTGTCTTTGCCTGTTAACTCTGTCACCGACCTGACGTTTGTCAAAGCATCAAAAAAGACGATTAAAAATCAAAGTGTTCAGGCAGTTAATGGCAGTTGGGCCTGTTATTAACATAACAGCAGCAGCAGCTACATTAACAATGATGTTTTCACACTTATTGTTTTCAGTAACGATGGTGTTGTGTATGTTTTAGCTGTGAACAAACGTTGTGATTGTCTGCATCGACAAACAACGCCCCGTGTTATGAAATGCCACGACTATAACATGTTAAAATACCGACTCATCATCCGCAGATATGTCGTGTCGATCCCGCTTGGCAACCCTCAACGAGAAGCTGACAGCGCTGGAAAGGAGAATTGAATATATCGAGGCGAGGGTGAGTAAAGTGCATTGTGTTATAACTGTTGCATGAAGCCTTATAAAGGTCTTTTGATTTACATATTGTGTAGTTCACTGTTACTTTGCTTTTATTTTACTGTTACTGTTATTTATATAGTGTTAAACAGTGTATAGTATAGTTTTTTCTTAGGATTTTACTATCCAACCTCTATAGCAGTGGTTCTTAACCTTGTTGGAGGTACCGAACCCCACCAGTTTCATATGCTCATTCACCGAACCCTTCTTTAGTAAAAAATAAAATATGGTGCACAAAATGAACCGTGCATTAACATCACCTTGTTCAAATAACAAAACCAACACAGTGCATGAACTCACAACAACTTACCTCAGTGTGACTTCTGCTGTTGCCTTTGAGAGACCAGTTCAGATATGCGTGGCTTCACCTTGGCAAGTGCCAGTCTCATGTCATTTTCACAGCAAAGTCTGTTCCTTTTTTTAGTTTTTATGTCCAGCATCCTCAAAAAAAAAACGATTGCTCACAAAGATATGTTGTAACAAATGGTATAAAAAATTCCAGGGCGGAGGCTCCACCGAACCCCTGAGACCGACTCACCGAACCCCTAGGGTTCGATCGAACCCAGGTTAAGAACCACTGCTCTATAGTGTTCAAATGTTTTTCTTGCCACTACTACTACTATCTAACTCACCGTTTGGGAGCTGCTGTAACGAACACAATTTCCCTGCAGGGATTAATTTCTGGTTCTGATTCTGAATATGTATTTCATTACAGGTGACAAAAGGAGAGACCTTGACCTAGAGCTCATCATGGAGGTTCATAGCGTCCTAGAGCTACCTGCCCATCCCATCCCTCCCACCCACCCTGAATTTTTTGGAAGAAGTGTGATGGTTTCCACCCTCCTTTTTTTGGGGACCATTTTTATATTATATGGCTTTTGTGTTGTTTTATCTCATGACACATTTGTACAGAATATATGGGGATAGTCTTGGGGCGTCAGTGACTCAAGTGTCATCAATGTTACGAAACAAAAACAAAACCTCCATAATTATTTGGTTTTAAAACATATTGTGGAACTCGATTATGGAAACTGGTATCTGCACAACTTGTTGACCGTCTTGTGTTGTATACGGTGTCATCGCATCAGAGATTTATAAAAAAAAAAAGGGGGGAACATTCTCGTGTGCCAAGTTGAACAAGTAATTGTGTAGTCATCTTTAATAAGGACCTGCTTGTACAGTGAACTGTTTGGTGATGTTTCAGGATTTAAATACTGTAATAAATGATAAACAATGTGTTTCATGTTGTAGCTTGTCTTGGTGACATTCAGCTTCTTCTTTTTTTACCAGTTATGTTTACAGAAGGAAATTGGGTGTAGCTCTCAAGATATTTCAAAAGCATAAACAACTTCATGGGGAAGACGTAAATATAGGGATAGAGATAAACAAAACAGTAGTAACTACATACAGTATAGCAGTATATTCTTCTCCTTTCGCCACAGCGAATCAGTTGCCTCCATCTAACCCTCTCTTCTGCATCCTCTTCTCTTACACCAACTAGCTTCATGTCCTCTTTCACTGCATCCATAAACCTCCTCTTTGGTTTTCCTCTAGGCCTCCTGTCTGGCAGTTCAAAACTCAGCATCCTTCTACCAATATATTCACTATCTCTCCTCTGGACATGTCCGAACCACCTCAGTCTGGCCTCTCTGACTTTATCTCCAAAACCTCTAACGTGCTGTCCCTCTGATGTACTCATTCCTGATCCTATCCATCTTGGTCACTCCCAAAGAGAACCTCATCATCTTCACACACACGTTATGAATATGAATAGGTTACATAGAGATAGAAGCATATCTATATATCACTTAATTTTACACAAATGACAAAAGAAGAGATCTAGTTGTGTGTTACTTCACAGACAAAAGGCTGGACTCTATTTTATATCCTGCAAGTTATCATAAAGGCTGAAGTGAGTTAAACCTTCAGATCAGACACTATGATACAACATACCAGTCATATGAACTTGACTGACATTGATGATTTTGTGTAGAAAACATAATAAATAATCAAACAGGAGTAGCAGGATTTATTATGGGACCAGATTGAATTTTCTATGGAAGTTACAAAAGTAACACTTTTATTTTAGGAGGGGTTTAACCTTCTGAACGCCTGGTGTCAAATTACTATTACTAATTAAATATTGGTTTTTACATTTAAAGTATGTAAATAAAGACAAAATAATTAAAGTGTGGTGCACAGTAAAATGGCGGACTTCATCAGGTTGTGTTTGCCCGCAGTTTAGCCTTTCAGGCAAGCATATCTAACTCAACGACGGTATGTCTTCTTTGGCATAAGCATACAGACAATCCCATCTATTGTCACGACGCACATCTTAATCTCATGTTGTGTCAACCTAAACAGAACCGACTACCGAGACCGGTCGGGCAACCAGACACAAAGAGCCGAGTTTTGCCTGTGAGTCAAACTCAGGGGCGTACTACCCCAGCATGCACCGGGTTTATACAGCAATGCATGCTGGGACAAAGAAGGTGTCGTCGTAGTGTTGTGAAAGTCGTCGGACGTGAGATGAATTTTCTTGCCCACAGTCAACAAACATCGTTTTATTAAACTACTAGTTTGTGATAACTTCGTGTTAATAACAAACTACACCGGTGAGTTACTGAGATAACGTCAGAGTAACGTCAAAACGGGTTTCACACAAGTTAACCTACGCCTTGTTGCTAACGATAGTCCGGCTCCATGTTATGCTTCACAACCATGTTGTTGTGCTCGCTGCAGTATATCTATATATAAAACCTACACGTAGAGTAGCTGTAAAGTGTCTTTCGCGTTGTAATAAAGCGAAACACGCTGTAACAGAACAAAATTCAAACTCTTGACTTGTGCTTTTGTTTTGTTTTAGGGACCGTGTGTGCGCAATAAGGCGAAATGGGAGCCGATAAAAGGTGAGTACACGTAGAGCAGCGGCGCCATGGTAGGTGCGGCTGTTTTATTTAACACTTTGTATTTGTCCTCACAGGGTGAGAGAGAGATGTGTGCTAGCGTTTAATGCATTCACAATGTCTGCGTGTAACTTTAGTGCCGTCACATGAATAATGCATTACTTATTTCCGGAGCCCGGGTCATTTCAGTAAACACTTGTGGGATGTGTAACCTAAAAAATTCTCACTTCATCTCCCAGCCTTTGTTTCTCTTAAAGCTAAATCTGGAGAGCAGTCTCTTTAAAAAATAATAATAATAATCTGTCATGCCGGATATTACATAGAAATGTATTTGGCGCCCTTGGATTGACGACCGAAACTTAAATACTAAACTGTCTCATCAGAGTTAAAGCATCTTAAGAAAGAAAGAGAGAGAGAGAATAGATTGTAATGTTAATTTTCAGAGAAAGTGGCTCATTGAATCATCGAAAACAATTTTGAATGAACAGGACAGGACCCTGTCCATACCCAAATCCATGACAACCATCTCCGGATCTGCCCCTGCCTCTCTCAGTGTCTTACTAAAGGCTCACGTCCCGACCAGGGCGTTACGCTCCGCTCATACAAACCGTCTAGTTGTACCCTCACCTCTCGCAAAGCTCTCTCTAAACTCTTCTCTGTGGTTGTCCCCAAATGGTGGAATGACCTACCAACGACTACAAGAACAGCAACATCCCTTTCTACCTTTAAAAAAACTTGTAAAAACCTTTCTCTTTCGAGACTGCCTCCCTGCCTAACAAAACTAACAACTACTCTGTGCTCCTTTACACCTTTGTCAGCTTATGTCCTCCTCTGTAAGTCGCTTTGGATAAAAGTGTCTGCTAAATGCAATGTAATGTAATGCCCAGCAGATCAGCCTCTCTCTAAAATTAGTTTGTGTGTTGTTTATTTACTTTCCTGACATGTAGATGCAATCATCACTATAAATATTGAAGCATTTCAGTGATTCACAACAACGCTTATTTCATTTGTATAATGTTTTAAAAAGGAATTACATGGCGATCTGATTCAAACAATAGTTTTCATTGAATCATATTCTAAGAAATACTCTGCAATAGTTTGTGCTGATGTCTTACTTTGCCTTTCAATGTCCTCCTGAATAGGATTAGTCGCACAGAACGTAGCGGTAGGTATGGCTCTGACCAATCGCGTGATGAATCGGAATGGCGGGACAGACGCGACAGCAGGGACCAAGAGCGGGATCATAACATGCGCCGCTGGGGTGACGAGAGACGTAGTGATCGTTTTGAAGGAGATCGTCGAGGATCAAGAGACAGTCCAGAGGTAGTTATTCTAATTTCAAGTGACTTATTGGTGTTATGATGTTTTAATAAAATTACTTAACATCCACACTTTTTTTTTTTGTACAGCAAAGAGAAAGGAAACGACGCAACAGTGATAGATCAGAAGATGGTTATCACTCCGATGGCGACTACCCAGAGCAGGATTACAGAAGGGAGCCTGGAGAAGAGAAGAAGAGCAAGACTATCATGCTCTGGGGTCTGTCTCCTCATGTCAGTGAGGATGATGTAAGTCTAGTTTGTTTTTTGTTTTGTTTTTCTGCAGTTTTTCAACTTCTTTTGTCATTAGTTGTATGTGTATGCACCTCTTCTCTAAGATGAAAATGGTTTTGAATTGTTCCATCTGCATTTTGTTATTCAGATTCGTTTTGCCATAGACCAACTGGAGGGACCGCAGCCCGTGGATGTCAGGCTGATGAAAAAGAAAACAGGTGAGAACCAGATATTTGATGGACCTCGACCTCTCCCCCGTCTTTGACCATAGGGCCAATCTGCTTCCGTTCAGACCCATTTTCCCATAGCAAAGAGAGAATTGTATCAAGTTACTTAAAAAGAGATTTAAAATGTTGATTTAAGACTTATCATTTCAGTTCATTGTGGATCTTTTTTTTAAGGTAAGTAAGAACAGCAATGGCAATTTTGAGAAAGTCAATTGACAGACACACTTTGTTGTTAAGTGTGAATCAAACTGTGGTGTTCAGCTGGATTTCTTGCTATGGTAAAACTCCTATGGAGTGGCCTATTGTGTACCAAACAGGGCCTGGGTCATGAAGCAGTTTGTGGAAGAGTTTGAATAATATGCCCATGGACTCTTAACTAACACGCCTCCCGTCTATATTTGAATGCTGTCTCTAGGTATAAGCCGTGGTTTCGCCTTCGTGGACTTTTATCACTTGCAAGATGCTACCCGATGGATGGAGACCAATCAGGTTGCTTCACAATCGCCAAGTCTAGTTTTAATCTTGGGGATCTGGAAAAATAACCCAAACGGCAACCAAAGTGCATTGAATAAGTAGTGTGGAAACTGTACAGATCTTTTTGGAGGAAAAAAAAACTAATGGATACTAAAAAAAAAAAGAATTTTATAGAATAATATATGATTATATTTATTTTACATATCTTAATGTAAATAGTTAATTGGAATAGCAGTAGCATCAAAGCTGCAGATTCTCCTTAATAAATCTGCATTTAAGATAATGAACACACTATTTTCACCATGCTGATGGTATTAATGATATTTCAAGGTTGTATCTAAGCTCAGACTTTTTTTTGTTTTGTTTGTATGGTTTGTTTTTTGTCTGTTCCTTAGTAGATTAGATGGGATTTTTTCAATCATACCTTCTTTTTTTTTTTTAAAGAGGTCAAATATGTCTGTTAGG
This sequence comes from Larimichthys crocea, assembly GCF_000972845.2. Taxonomy (NCBI): domain Eukaryota; kingdom Metazoa; phylum Chordata; class Actinopteri; family Sciaenidae; genus Larimichthys; species Larimichthys crocea. Next base: position 11,887,926 of record NC_040016.1, read on the forward strand.
GTTGTTAGGGCACATTGTACACTCTGCTCCAGCTCAGCCTGGGCACTCGGGTCCCAAACACCTAAAGAACCCTGCATACATCATGCTCACATAAACATCATGTGCCTGTCTTGTCTTTAACACAAAGGCTATCTGTTGGGGGTCCCTCTCCCCCATCTCTCCCTTCCAACACTGCTTGCTCTATTGATGAGATCGATGCTTGCCAAGAATACTTGACTGATTTTCGTCATCCTCTTTCAGAAACGTCTGACCATCCAAGGAAAAAGCGTGGACATGCACTACAGCCACCCCAGAAACAAGTACGAAGACTGGCTCTGCAACACTGTAAGTTAATGATCTGTCTTGGTTTCATGGCCACATTATCCAAACAATGCTACTACACAACACCTCATACACATACACACAGGCCTGTAAGTTGATATGATAGGTCTGTGCATTACAATTGTTGCAGTCCTGTTAGCTCATATTATGGTACACCTGCATTTGGCTAAGCGGTAAAGGTTAGGTTGTGTCTCAGGTAAGTATGGTATGCTGCACCAATATAGATTGCCTGTTTTCTGAGGCAGCACTGTTCAGGGCTTTAGTAGGTGTATAATAAAAATGATGTGAACGGTTACTTGCAGTGTGGCCTGTACAATTTCCGGAGGAGGCTGAAGTGCTTCAGGTGTGGAGCAGCCAAAGCTGGTAAGTAGTTAAATCAACAAGAGGCCACTGACTGCAGACATCCGGCCAGCCTGGGTCAACAGAGCTTGGATGCAACGCAAAGTTTGTGTTGTTGTCACTCTGTCAGATGTAGGCAAAGTGCATAGATGGGAAACAGCATGCATTTTTTCCCCCTTGCTACCTGACAATACATGGGGACAAAACACAACACATGATGGAGTTTATGAAATAGGCTATGAAATAAGCTTTTTGACGTAAACACTGAGTCATTTTTAGCACAGGTTTTTACACAGATCACTTACTCATTTCCAGTTCTTTGATTAAAAGAACCGTTCTGAAGGTTATGTTAATGCACCTCTTACTTCTCTGTGATTCTCTCAACAGAAAGTGAAACCAGCAATCACACTGGAGTCTCTGAAACTCAACCCACTGGAGATTTCTATGGCGACAGTAAGGACATCTCTTTCAAACATGCAGTGTCCCACATAACCAATATCCTTATCCATGATAGGTCGTTCTGACATATAGGTTTTTGTCCCCGTACAGCAATCATCCTGAGAAATATAGCAGCAATGACCACCGTGGAAGCCATCATGACAGCCCTGGCACCATATGCTAATCTTTCTTCAAACAACATTCGCCTCATCAAGGACAAGCAGACAGGCCAGAACAGAGGCTTTGCCTTTGTACAGCTGTCCTCTCCTCTGGTAAAGCTTTCTTCAACATATAGAGATAAACATTGTCACAATTTACTGTTTTCAGTGTAAGACACTTAAAATGTAACATTCCTACTTTTTACAGGAGGCATCTCAGCTGCTGACCATCTTACAGGGACTGCAGCCACCTCTAAAACTGGATGGGAAAACAATCGGGGTGGATTACGCTAAGAGTGCTAGAAAGTGAGTATAATCGTGTAATATGTGACTTGGCTTTCTTTAATTTTCTTGACAAATCTTATGTGTTTTTCTCTAAACGGCCTGTTTTGAAATAGAGAGTCAGACACTCTCAGGATAAAAATGGAAGTAAACGGTTTCTCTCCTTCTCGCCTGTTTTTAGGGACCTTTTGCTACCTGATGGAAATCGTGTCAGTGCCTTCTCAGTGGCCAGCACAGCCATTGCTGCAGCCCAGTGGTCCTCGAGTCAGGTAGGCACATTTTCTGCCAACATCCCCTTTGTTTATTATCAATATTAATGTCAATGTAACAGACTCATAACCCATGATTTACCTTTTCAGCCACAGCAGAGCTCAGATGGAATGTCAGAATACAGCTACCTGCAAGAGGGCTACACTCCAATGTCACAGGTTAGAACATGACGCTGCACCTGTATATCATAACACTGTCTTTTAAAATTGAGACAATTTTACACTGGCTGGTATCTACATCTCCTGTATCTTTGGAACAAAAGCAGACTTGGGTGAGGCAGTTTACCACCACTGGAGCTTAAAAATGTAATATTTTAAGAAATGTTTTTTTTTCTTTTTGCTGCAATAGGACTACCAGACATACTATCAGCAGGGAGCAGGAGCCAGCACCTCTCAGGGAAATGGGATTCTAGGAGGTATGAGCTGCTTTCACCTCTTGTATGAATACTGGTACAATTACTGACCATTTATTATGTAGAGTTATTGAAAAATGAAATAACATTACAGTTATTATTTAGTCAAATCAGTGATTTTTTTACAGCCTGTTCTAACATTTGTTGATAGGTGCAACAAACAGCAATAGTCAAGTTGATCAATCCTGCTATTAGAAGCAATCAGCTTGATTCAAAACAATGTAATAAATGTTTGTTTTCACAATGATTTTTTTTTCCAAATAACCACGGCTTTGCTTTTCTATTTTAGCTGCCCCTGGTGTGAAGATTGTTCCAACTGCAGCTGGAGTAGTAATCTCACAGACTGCACAGGTCTACCAGCCCCATATAATTGTGCAGCCTGCCGTCCAGGTATTGTACACATTTTTCTTAATTTTCTAAGTACCATTATTTAAATGTATGTTGCAACAAACTCTAAATGAGAACTACATTGATTGCAGGCTTTGCCACTTGCCCAGCATTTGGAGGCAAAACCCCTCACTGGACATCTTTCAGGCATTGAAGCTGCATCTGTGCCGGTTCCCCCAGTAGCTGCTGCAACTGTTACTGCAGCCAGTACACTTATAGCATCAGGACAGACAGCTGACACCAGCACTGGTATGAGCACACAAGATCCTATAAAACCTGTCCTGTTGAAGTGTGATGTGCATCAAGAGAAAATCCTCTGGAGGTCACTGTCATAAGAGAGAATAAGCCATGACTAGCTTTAAATGATATGACTGACCAGCCATATGAACCGTGCAGCAGTACCTGAGATGTATTACTTATTAATTACTGATAAAGCGTAGTTGTAAGATCTTTAAAATGCATGACATCTGCAGGTTTCTGCTTGTAGACTTTTATGTGACAGTGTACAAATGATGTAGATTTTTGTTTTGGGAATAAATTCAACGCAACTTTTGCACAACAGTTTCAGAACTCATAAGACTTCTAGAGTAGTTGTCTAATGACTTTGTGTTTTATAATTAACAGGCCATCCTGATACGTCCACCTATCAATATGATGAGTCATCTGGCTACTATTATGATCCACAAACTGGCCTCTACTATGACCCAAACACTCATGTAAGTAGTACACAAGCACTGTGTGCATTGCTTGGTTTTCTGTCCTGTTGGTGAGAGTCATGGGAGTTGATATTGTGTTAATAATGTGCATTGGTGTTCATGTCTTTTCAGTATTTCTACAACTCTCAGACCCAGCAGTATCTCTACTGGGACAATGAAAAACAGACATACGTACCTGCCCCAAGCGATGTAAATGCTGGACAGAGCGATAACGCAGTAGGCGGCAAAGAACCTAAAGAAGCCAAGGAGAAAAAGGAAAAACCCAAAAGCAAGACTGCTCAGCAGGTATTATAATATGAATTCTACATCAGTGCAGCATTTTCTGTTGTGCTTTTGTTCTGAATATCTTTTATCTTTTATTTCTGAGTCCTTTTTAAATCGGATCCTTTATCTGTTTGATTCTTCCAGATTGCTAAAGACATGGAACGGTGGGCTAAAACTCTCAACAAGCAGAAAGAGAATTTCAAGAGTAGCTTTCAGCCTATTAGTCAAGAAGAGAGGAAGGAGGCAGCAGCTGCAGATGCTGGCTATATACTATTTGAAAAGAAGGTAATCTAATAGGATTATGATCCAGGAAGCTTTCAGACTTGAATATCTCAAATGGGTTGATTGATTTTTATCCTTTTTATTTATTTAGCAGGCAGGAAGTCTAGACAGACTAATGCCAGAGATGCCAAGGTACCCCGAAGAGGAACAACCAACTACCTCGACCAACACTTCCAAGGTGAGTTATTTCTGCATCATTTAAATATAAATGTATGCTTCCAGTTATGGCTTCAGGTGCTTTTTGTGTTAGTGTTGTTTTTACACCTGCCTCTGTTTATCCACTGTGTGGTTAGTGTGGCCTTGTGGCAGCCTACAGTGGAGACAGTGACCCCGAGGAGGCAGTAGCAGAGCCTGATAGTGGTGACGGAGTCCAGGACAAGCTGACAGACTGGTCAAAGTTGGCCTGCTTGCTGTGTAGGAGACAGTTTCCTAACAAAGAGGGTCTCGTTCGACATCAGCAACTGTCAGACCTCCACAAGGTAACATCACACATAATGTCTTTAGGCTTGAATAGTGTCTGTCAAGAAAACCATAAGGACATTAATTCATTGAGGTAATCATTTTCTTGTTTTTGGCCTTCCCCAGAAAAATCTGGAGGTTCTCCGCAGATCCAGAATGACTGAAGCAGAGCTGGAAGAGTTGGAGAGAAAAGAGACAGAGGTTCGACTTAACGCAGAATCACCCATTTGCCAGTGAATCATTAGTTGACACGACTACATTTTAAAATTACATTTGATTTTTTTCCTTCTGGTAAATAGATGAAATATAGAGACAGGGCAGCTGAGAGGAGAGAAAAATATGGCATCCCTGAACCCCCAGCGCCCAAAAAGAAGAAATTTAACCAGGCAGCACCAGTCGTGTAAGTAACTTCATCTTAATGCACCGATTTCTATAAAATTCTGTATCAGTCAATTCACTACGGCTCTAGTTGTTACTTTTGGGTGTGTTTATTAATATAAAAATACTTAAAATGTTCCTTTTTTTTCCCCCCTTGGCAGTAACTACGAACAGCCCACTAAAGATGGTCTCAACAGTGACAATATCGGGAACAAGATGCTGCAGGCCATGGGCTGGAAGGAGGGTAAAGGTCTTGGTCGCAACCAGCAGGGCATCACTACACCAATTGAGGTATCCACAAAAATGACCTGGTGAAATCTGGTGGTTTCATTCAGCACTCATCAGTCCTAATAACTGTATATAAATCTCTAAAATCTCTTTTTTTCTCTTCAGGCACAGTTGAGAACAAAGGGAGCTGGACTTGGCACTAAAGGCACCAACTACACTCTCTCTGCTTCAGACACGTACAAAGACGCAGTCCGCAAAGCCATGTTCGCTCGCTTCACTGAATTGGAATGAGTTGTTAGTCTCAAGCTCAAATGATAGAGGATGTGAAAGAGAAATTAATTGACATGGAAAAGAGAGGTTCTCTTTTATGATTTCACTCCATGTATGATACATGATGATTGTGCCTCTTGCCATAATGGTTTAAACAAGACAATAGAATACATCTGTAATGGAGGTGTGTTAAGATAGTGACTAATATTATTTATAAATTGTACATAGGCACATTAAATTGACTTTCCTCGTTTACATATTTCTTCTGTGTTAATGCCATTTTTTTGTCTCAGCATGTTGAAGATTGTACAGTTTATATAAAAATCCTGTCTGTTTGTACAGAAAATAAAAGACATACATGATTTATGACGGTCTTTATTTCATCACATTTAACAGTGTTTGTTTAAAACCAAGTAATAAAGAATGAGGCTGTGTAATCATTACAAGATTAGAGCAGAAGATGAATCCCTCGAGTTACAGTTTTATGAGTCATGAAGTAAAAAAGCAAGAGTAGGGAAATTAAATTATCACTGTGTAAAAGTACTGATATTGAACTGATGCCCAAGGCAATTGTGTGGCAGTACCACCATGTCTTGAACTTCGAACATGTACCCTACAAAACTAGATAGAACGAGGTAATCTGCATCATTACACTATGTCCTCTAAGTGATTTCCACTGTAGATGCATTTAACCTGAATGGTTTGCAACTTTTTCCAGCTTTTCCAGAAACCTTTCAGCCATGCAGGTTCAAGAGACGGGGCAGATTAGCATTGTCTGGGTCAATCATTGACAAGTAAAATAATCAACACTACCAGCTGGAACCTGCGGAGTCCCAAAAGGTGCTATTTTTTTTAATATATATATCTTGTGTGCACAAGATGGAAAAAAACCCTTTGTGACTCTAGGGTTTCTGTAGGAGTCAGGCAAGTGTGCTTGCTGTATATTTTGCTCATGTTAACATGAAACTGTCGACCTGCTATTCCTCATCCCCTCTGTATTCACTACAATGTAGCTACATCATACTATCTCAAGAAAAGCAGTCTCTGTGCTCAGCAGTGCAGTTTTCCTGACTTCAAATTATTCTATTTGCTGTGTGCATGTTTGCCGTGTCCGTTAAGGTGTTGTAGTGAGACTGTCCTTCCACTAGAGGACACAGGTTAAAAGCTATGGGTTGACTTCAGGCTGCTGAGGTGTCCTTCAGCAAGACACCAGCTATTTTCCACTTCCAGCAATCCCATTGTTGACCTTGCACTCTAACCTTCCTGTAAAGGCAACAACCAAAATACATGTGTGAGATGACTAGATTCCATACGTAACACTGTGTCATTATAGACAAATGAAAATGATAGAGTTTTAACACTAGCTCCTGCCATTAGTGATCCATCCTATATTTGGACTGGTCTTTTGTCCTCTTGTATGTCAAAAGTCCCAATATGAGCCTTTGCTGGTACCATATTAGTCACAGAACACGCAAAGCTGAGAATCACGTTGGTGCTCTCTCTTGGGTCCATTCCTTTGAGGTGTTCTTGCAATAACATAAGCAATCAACTGGAGTCTTTTGCTGTGTATTTATACTGATGATCAAGTGCAATCCAAGAACTGTACGTAATAATATGGATCTGTGTAAGTACATAAATTCTTCACAGTGGAAAGTTTCTTAAGCTAAGATAAAAAACACAAGTCTGTTGAACCCTTTTCAACTTTTACTATAATTTATCTATAATGTGATGTGCCTTCATTTCTTTTCTTCCCATCTTTTCATTTCAAGTTAGCATTACTGATCTTGGTGACACTGGATCTGTTACATCTTGTGAGCCTTCTCTGTCCATCGACATACATTATGTGGTTTTAGAGTCTCAAAGACCCCAACCATGCTGATCCATAGGAAGCTGAAGAAAAGAATGTGTTTGTGTTGCTCCTATGTATCTTTTTTTCAAAGAGATCATTGCCCGCTGAGTTCAAGGTCTTCGTTTGCGCATGTGTTTGTTAGTGTAGATAGATGAAGAGACAATTAAAGCATTCTGTAAATGGAGAATGAACGGCTAATATTTACAGCATACAACTGCCATTGCTAATAAAGGGTACATTCACCTGGGCCTGTAAAAACTGTGTTGCAAATGATACTGTCTGTCCACACAAAGAGCCGGTCAGTTTGCAGGCCGTCCTTATCCAAACAAAGTTGGTTACACAATGGAACATAATACAATATATCCCTTGGGTTATCTCATGGACCTTATGGTGCCTCCTCCTTTGATATTTTCACCTCTCAGGGAGAAATGTTCTGAGCTGCTCATCCACCTCCGTTACATAAATATCCTGTGGTCTGTGGTGGAAATTTCTGTTTTTATATTTCCATCCCGCTTTCTCAGAAACATCACAAAAACCATCTGTAGCCCGAGAAAGATGAGCTGTATGCCTCTCTCCACGAAGGCTGCTTACGTAATTATTTTAAATAAACTGTCAAATTGATAAAGAACTTTTGTTCAAGCAAGTTCTGGCCATTGCTTCAGCAGATTTTGGCTGAGGTGTGTAGATTAAGTGTATGAGGAGGTACAACAGGAGTTCAGTGTAACATATTTAACCTTTTGGTGAGGTCAACTGATTCCACTAAATGTAATTTATAACATACAGTACATTATATAAGTAATGTAATTTCATTACCAGCTGGGATCCCATCAGACAGCACGAGGAAAGCCTCATGATCTACATGTTTTGTTGTATGAACTCTCTGTATCTGTTCTTATATGCTGCCAAACCTGACACCTAAAGGCACAGCTGTGGATAGAATGACAGTATGGTGTGCAAAGACAGTATGTAGTGCTTTGCTATCTCCAGCCTGCCTTACATTCAAGTCACAGGCCTAACCATCCGTTTTTCTGAAAAATAAATAACGATGATAATAAAAGCCAGAATGTTCAACAATACAGAAATACCAGAATCAGTAACCCCTTTATTGGCCTGGTATGTGTACACATACGCTTAATGTACATATACATCATGGTAGCTAATGTCAGCATACATACAGATACATTTTGTTCTCTCACGACTCCTGACGACGATTGATTAAAGAAAGTGAGTCGTCTTAACTAAAGACTCGACTTGACTTGCCCAAGAAAAAATAAGTTGGGACTTGCTTAATACCAAATGACTTTGGTCACATGTCTGCTAGCAGTTTTGTTTACCAGTGACCCGTTTTGTCAGTCGTTGAACTATTGTACAGTGTTTTGCTTTCTATGTGCAACATATTACGTTTTTTGCAAACCCTTTATACAACCTGAAAGCACGAAAGGCCCTTCAAAAATAGAGTGGTCCTCTCTGAATCGAGCTTTTGTGGCAGGCAATTTCAAGCTTCTGAATGATGGTGTTAATGTGTTTTCATGCAGACATGCATTTTACAATACATAGATTTTCTGTGCTTTTGCATTTTTTAAAATATTTTATGAAAAGTAACTAAAAGGCAGAATCTTGTGTTTAAATCACACTAAACAAACTGGATAAAAGAGGGAGGCTGCTAGGTGTCAAATGTGCATTCTGTTCTTGGCACTACAAACGATGCATGAGTGACTGTCAGGTATGAATGTGGGCGTTTGATTGGTATTGGAATGTATGATTCATACCTTTATCCTGCTTGTCCTGGAACACAACAGTTACATACTGGGTGAAACGTTTTTTGCTACCTAGCCAAAAGAATTTCATTGGTTCCTAAAAATCGTGACCGTGGAGGCACACAGTGAAGTTGTGGAGGTGATGCTGAAGTGACTAATCCACAGAATCATCTGATGTGTTGGCTTTATGAATATGTACAGTTTTAAATTAGATTTTTTTCTGCTGTTCCATGTTTAAAACATTGTCCACAGCCCGAAAATGAATATTGTTAGTTTCAAACAAGCTTATCTGAAGCTGTTTCGGATGAATCTGTCAATTCCTGTATTGAAGTTTTATGAAATGGTTTCAATAAATGGGTACTATATGTATATAAAAGAAAGCATGCACATTCTAGTATATGGCTCTTTGCTTACTGCTGATAATAATATGGATATGTATTGTGTTAGAAGTGAATGTGATATGTATGCATTTTCTTTGATCATTATCAATACACAAGATGAAATGTGCCAATAGTTAGGTGTGCATTCATATGAAAGTCCAATATTAAATGATTATTTATTGGAATTCAGTGGATATCATGCTATGTTGTTATAAATCCACTAAGCCCTCTGACAGGAGACACCATCCTCTCACCCTGCTGTACCTTTGTAGCAGCTATAGTCAATACAGCATTTTCACATTTACAATGACTACTTGTATATAAAAGGGGGTTTCTGATCATCCAACTGCTGTTTCCTTTAACTCTACGAAGCTTTATATCATCTTTCAGCTCACTGTCGTCTTCTGTTGTTTTTGGCTGCACCGGGGTGGTTTGACTTGTTTGACTTGATTTGTTTGACTTAACATAAGACTCTCTGGCAGTATTTCCTCAAAGACTTTTTGGACCGTCTGGATAAAACAATATTATGTTTGCTGCACGATAAGAATTATGCACAGTTTCCTTGGTGGTGACTTTCTTTATCCTAACAAAGACGCTAACAAGATGAAGGACATCTCTCATAGTGATGAACCCACAAGGATTATCACTCAGCTCTGTGTTTCCCTTCCACTTTGTGATTTCTTTTGGCTGATTATTTTGGTTTTCTGAAGTTGCTCTGGTAACATTGCATGTTACCGACTCAGTACGACACAGCAGACAGACAACAGGCGGAGTTGGTGGAGATCAAAACAGAGATTAAAGAAGGGAGAATATTAATTACAGATCAAAAACACAACTTTACTTCCAATGAAATCTAAAGTTTTGTTTGTGTTTGCTGGATCTGTAAATAAGAAACAGTTCGCTAACATTTCAACTTAAAAGTTGATCAAATGCGTTGGCGCCAACTTGGGTTAAACATTGGGAAGGCCAAAAATGTCTGTGGACATTATAATGACATTTTAAATTATTCACCCTGTTCGCCTGTCCACTAATGTAGCCATGTCCACAAAGGAGGAATGTGCACACAGACAGAAACTCATTGTCTGCACAGGTCTGCTCTACTTTCCAGAAAATATCCAGGCCTTTATTTTATCTGCGATCACAACACTAACCCCACTGGTTTGATAAACATTCATACCAGTACAAGGATCAGCTCTGTTGTCTAGCCACCATGTTTATCTAGTAGCTCAAGTAATAGTACAAATACCACTGACCACCAACCCCTCTGGTATGAGTGTGTTAGGTAATATAAATGTTCTTGATTTTGCCTTCAATGTGAAGTCGTGAGTTTTGTCTGTGTGTCCATCAGAATCACCCTGAAAGGTCAGAAGAATAGTGTCGCTGTCTATAAATATCAAGGTCGTGGACGTGTTAATGAGGATTCAAATAAACATATCCTCAAACTTCATTAATCCAAAATGCTAGAAGGGTCTCTAATGAGTTTGTGCTATCTACTGCTAAATGGATGATTGATGAACTTATACAGTGATAAATCACATATTTATTGGCGATCAGTGTTTTGTATTTGAGTGTTTGTTCTTTTGTTTGTCACTAGACTCTATTGCTGCTTATATTTTGGTGAGCTGAAGAAGTTTCCACACTGATGAAAAATAAAGTTATATTCTATTCTGCTAATTTACTTTACACAATATTTGCCTGCAAGAACCAAAGCTCACATCTGCTTTAAATGTCCAGCTATTGCCCTGTTCTGATTTTTTATTTTTTTTCTCCATATTCCTGACTCATAACAGGTGCCACATCTCAGGCTGCTCCGTGCTGGGAGCTGTTGGATCACAACGGGCAGAGAAAGAGAAATACAAGATTAAAGAAAGTTAAACATATCACACTGTAGGGAATTGCCTATTGCATATGATGATGTAGGCCCACTACAGTGCGTGTGTGAATGAGGCAGAGAAATGTTTATATATAAATTATTTTATATACTGCTTACAACCAATCACCAATTTTTGCTTTACGCACAGTATTCTTGCGTAACGCACTGCCAGAGTGTCCATATGTAGTGCCGTTTGACGCAATTCTCCTCATGCCAAGACTCGTATGACTGCCACGCTCTGTGCTTTTTTTTTTTTTAGTATTTCCCACACCTACTGAGAGGGCAGTGGTGAAACCTACAGCGCAGCTATAGGGGGGTTTGCAAAGGAGGCGGACCTAAAGCGACCCCCACAGATGGTTTTTACAATGCCCGTCCGTTCCTCTAAGAACATTTTAGTATCCGCTGGTTTTAGAGAGCGACGGTACGAATGTAAGTAATAAAAAAAAGCCCACAATTGAAGATAGTATCACATTGATTGAGGACAAAAAAGAAGGAGAAAACACGTAAGGAGAATCACCAGAGATCATCAGGTTTATTCCCACTCACCAGAGGAATTAACTCGAGAGCTTTGTGACAAGAATCTTTGGTAAGATTGAACAAATCTGTCCAATTTCGTTAGATTACAGATTATTGTATTTGGCATGTTGGTTTGCATTAAGGTATTTTACCGGGAAGTAATGTTTTTCAAAACCTTTCATAGTGGATTTATTTCAATCACACAGAGATACTGTAACGCAGCTATAGGGGGAAAGAATGAATATGAACAAATATATATGAATCTGTAGCCTATATGATCTCATAGGGCACATCACGGGGACATATGGGGACTTTGTTTCCTACGTGCTGGGGGTTGATCAATAAAGAAAGAATAGGATGTTTAGATTTCCTGGAGGGAGCGCCAAGTCCAGATGTCATGACCATGTGCCTCAAGGAGTCTGACAGATTTTTGTCCGTCTATTGTCCGCCTGCCTCGTGTTAGTTTTGAGTCTTGGATAAACCTAAAAGTTTAAAGTCGCTTTGCAAATCAACAGCTGGATTAATGCCACATGTGATCAATGAATGACGCATGAGCAGATATGACTTTTGTTTGTGATGTGGAACATTTTTTTTGCACTTTTAACCAAACTACTCTTTAATGTGTTGGAGGTGTTCAAACCACATGGCATCGAGCAGATTAAACGTATTTTTTTCCATCCTATTTAAAGCGACCAAACCTGATATACATGTCAGCATTAACATAATCAGTTTGCGTCAAGACACCAGTGGCTTTAACAAACCAGTAGCAGCCATTTAAAGCACTTTGCCTTTGTTATGGTCGGCTAAATATACTTGTGTGGAGGAAGAGCGCCCTGTGTGGGAAGTGAATGCTGCACATTATCACTCTTTGTCGACTGAACCTATTACATTTGATGCACTGTGTCATAATTGAGCCTGGCAAACATGGCTTTTGGTTCCAAGATGTGTTCTCTGCTGCATGTTTCTCCATTAGTATGTGGGAGACTTCTTTTGTGATCCAAATGTGCTGATTTGCAGCTTTCTTTGAGCAGTGTTCATGTAATGGATGTGTGCCATGTTTGATTGGTATGTCCTGCTTGTCTTAGTTTCTCATGTTGGACACCATGTACCATTCCAAATAGCAATATGACATGAATTGCACATTTATTTATTTTTTAGAGCTGAAATGATTAGAAATGGACAATAACGATGAATCAACTGTTTTGTTCAAATGGTTTCAGCTGTGAGGATTGCTGATTTTCTTATGTCGTATGTTTATATATGACTTTATGAAATTATTATGGCTATTTTTGCAGTTTTATAGACCAAATGATTAATCCTTTAATTAACAAATGAATCAAATGAATCAATGGATGATGAAAATAACTTAGTTACAGCTCTTTTTATCTTCTATGTATCAATACAGCTTATATACGTGCACTAATTACATTATTGATTAAGATTTTATGAGGAACCAGCCCTTAAACATCTACTGCAATATAGTATGCAGTTTCTCCAGGTCTCCACAGCTTTGATAATAATAATAATCATACTTTAGATGTTTATATTTTGGAAACAAGTAGATGGTTTACAAGTGTGCTGAGGGTTATTTGTTTAAATCTTTGACTGACTTAGAAATCTGAATATTCTTGCGCAACATCTGTTAACTGGTAGGAAACAAGGCGCCCCTATTTGCGTGAATGCGTGTGTTGAGTGGTCTTTGTAGAAAAAGCAACGTTAATACAATGATGTGTACAAAGTTTAGAGTTAAAGAGAAAAAGATTTTGAAATTCCAACCATGGTAAGACTGGACATGTTTAACAGGTATATGAGATAGATATGCCGTCCAGAGAGCTTGTGTATTCAAGGTGGGGTGGGTAAAGGGGTATGTTTTTGACTTTGGCCCCTATCTAAACACCAACACCCTATATGGGTTTTCATGCTGGGTTTATCACAGTGGAGAGTGAGCAGATAAGCCTGGCCATGGTCAGTGACCCCAGCATGTGCCGTGATCAAATGAGCTGAGGGGTTGAGGAGGAGGTGGACAGGTGTGCACTGTGTGGAGGCCGATGTTTTATCATTGTGGGATGCAGCCAGCTGAGCTCTTCTGTCACACAGAAGAGACCAGCGGAATATCTGCGTTTGAGTCAGCCACAGTGTTAAGTGTCAAACACTCGAGAGGTTATTATTATCTTTGTCATTAAGCTCATAATCTGTGGGCAGACCTGACTATATCATGCGCTGTTGTCTATTTATATTTAAGTCACTGGAAAGTCATCTTCCCTTGTTGATATTGTGTTTACAAATGGATAAATTAAAAGTAGAGAGTACTGGTAAATTAAATGTTTCCTGGAGGCCGTTTAATCTCGACAACCGTCTGGAAATTGTCACAATAAATTGTATTTTGTTCATAATCTTATGAGAAAGTTTTTGTTTATCTTGTGGCTTTCAGTCTCTTCAAATAGCACCTTTAATCTTTATGCTTTTATGTAACTTAATGGCTAAAAAATGGTATCAACACTCCCATGAATTTGTTCCCTCTGGAGCAACGAGAGCCAAAATATGTGCTCACAAGTTTATATATCGCCAAAAAAAATTCCACAGAGAGCCGTATGTTACTTACAAGAGATGAATCACCATATACTTGGCAAGATACAAGCTCTAGTGTATAATGAATGTCAGCAATTAACCAATATATGTATATATAAGCCGGCTTATATAACTGGGCTTTGGATGTGAAAGAAAAAATACTCGAGCCTATATTGTATTTTCAGTAAACAAGTACTGATTTAAACATGTCTTCTTTTCATAGCTCAGCTGCCCCTAAGATGCTACTTAAATCCTTACTTTTGTTTACATTCCTGCCTGTTGTCTGGCAAAGACAGACATCAGTACTCTTAGATAAGTTCAATTTAATTCTGTGGAAGTGTACACAGAAGTGAAAGGTCTAAATGACGAATGTACAATTGCATTTGCAGAGCTACTCCCTGTCTTTTTTTATTTATTTATGTTCAGGCGATGGAGCAAACACATTGCTGGATCACAGCATACAATTGCACTACATTGTACAGGTGTTCCTGTGTTTGTATCCATGTCCTGTATTCCAATCATTACTCAGGATGTGTCAGTCGTCACCCTCATAACATACCTCCGTAGTGCTTACGGTTGTCTGGGCTTAAACTAATGACCCAATTAATCGACTTACCATTAACTGGAACCTATGGGGTCCAGCAAACACCAGACCTGCCACCAAGGTGCCTGGATTATTAATAACAGTAGGAGTATTGTCAGGTTGTCTCATGTTGCTTTAAATAACAGCTGATCTTAATATTCTTAGCTATAATCCTTAAGTAAACAGATTATACTGGCCTCTCGTAAAATAGGATATTATATCTTATAGCTCCATGTTTGCACTCTAGTAGTCCAGCTTCCTTTTACGATCCTTTTAACGATTCAGTCAGTCGGAGTGTGACAAGGAGTCCTAACTAGTAAGTGAGAGGAAACAGCCTGCAGATAAATCTGCATCATTCCATGAAGACGTTATACTTGATCAAACACTTTTATTGTATTAGATTTAACCTGTTTGGGATGCGCCCTCTTCTCAACCCCATACAACATCTATTCACGGCTTCAGTGGCTTCCAAATGCTTTTGAATTGTCACTTACAGTAAATGCAGAATGACGTTCAGATGTTTTATTGCATTTAAAGCTGGCTCAAGGTTACAGAGAGATATAAAAATGCTTTATATAGATAGATATAATAGATAGTTGCACTCTCTGGTGAAAATGTTATCCTTTCCTCTGGCTCAAGCGCTGACATGTGATGTAGTTTAATCAGTAGTGTGTGTGTTCTGCCACGCGTCACACTGCCTCAGTTACCGAAGTAAGAAGTAATGCAGAAAGCTAACGTCCTCATTTTCCTATCGTCGTCGTATTATTTGAAAATTTGCATCAGAGGACGAGGGTGACATTATCATGCCAGCCCCAGATAAAAGGAAACATATTTATTTGTCATATTATTTGAATAAATTATTGAAATTTAAGGTCCGTTCAGTTGTTACTTATATACTCAGAAAGATGAAATATAAATAGAAAAAAAAATCCCTTCTTATTTTAGACTTCACATGCACAAGCAACAGAAGGAAAAAAAACACTGTTTTTTTTAATCAACAATTAAAAGTTGTTAGGAATTTTTAAAAGGGTTGTAGTTCACAAGAAATTTACCATGATGAAAGCAGTCCCTTCAGCCCGTTTTGCCACTGAGTGGAAATATGCGATTCAGGTGCCGGCCGTTATCTCAGGACACAAGCATGTGTTTCTCTGTGCCCCAGCGGGCACGTGGCTGAGATGAGCTGGTGCTGCCAGGCGCTGTTGGCTGAACCTCGTGCCTGTTCCTGATACATCACCACATGGGCATCTCCTCATCTACATGTACCACTGTGCTCACCCACTGTCCCCCGCTTGTCCCGTGCCTGCCCTGCTTTGTGTCCAACTATGCGACTATGTTTTGTTTTGTTTTTTACAAGAGTAAAATGCTTTATAAATAGCCATTCTCTCACATTCATGGAAAAATCAGAGAGCTTATCATTTCACCCTCCCACCTGTTCAAACATTTCAAGTGCCATGCATGTCCACTAACTCAAAATGGCACTTTTCACTATCATGTCCCGTCAGGGCCAAGTTCATACATAGCAGTGTGCTGCTGAGTGTAAGGTGACCCTCCTGGTGCTCAGTAGAAGAGGATATGTTCATCGGGTGCTATATCAGTATCAGTAAATAGTTGAAAAGTTGTTGCCCATTATTGCATGTATGCATGTATGTATTTTATTGATAACAAACACCGTGACAACAGAAATGGTTAGTTCCCCAAAAAGTTGATGCAGAGAGGAAGTCAAGTTTTATTTTAATCCATAATCTTTGCAGCTTTCCTACTAATTGAAGGCCCTTCCTGTGAACCACACTTTGTACAAAGTATCTGAATTGTTATTGTTTCATAGTCAAAAAGTCATGCAATGAGCATTATACCAACTCCCAATGTGAATCTAAAATATCAGTATTTATACAGAAAGGATATCCTCCAGGTTTGAAGATCAGCAGACATTATTCCTTGGAACTGTATACTGCACAAGAGTCACTTCATAAGACGAGTATCTAACAAGCTGTCTTCTTCATTTTGAGGGACATGTTTGTAGGAACACATATGGCTAAACTGCCCAACTGGCCTGACATTTGATTCACTAGATAAAATTACATAGCAGAAATAGTACCAGCACTGTACCCATTTGCATACCCGATGTCAGACTTGGTTTGTATGCGTCAGAAGTTTCTGCAGAGTTTCAGTTCTGCCAGTTGTATAAATCCGGGTGAACTACTATGTCAATCTGGAAAGCTATCCTAGATCACAAGCGTCTCTCACATGGTAGTTGGCCCGGTTTTACTTTTGGTTGTTACACATCATTACTTTTACTGAGAACTGCAACAAAATTGATGCCTTACGGGTTTTTGTGACACTTGAACACCTGGTAATGTTTTATTTTACAGGTCTGTAATTTTGTGTACTAGTGTAATAGTTTCCAGTGGAAGTTTCCTGGAAAGAGTTGAAAGAAAGAATTTGGATAATAATAATATAATAATAATAATAATAAGAAGAAGAAGAAGAAGAAGAAGAAGAAGAAGAAGAAGAAGAAGAAGAATTTAAATCTGAGTAAAATGAATTCATTATGAATCAATAATTGGAAACTTTTTATCCTCCATATTGCCTGGAGACAAACATAGGTGATTTATTGTGCACTGATGAAAAGACAAAAACACATAATTAATTAATTATAATCCAAGAAACTTTTAAAGAGATTTTTTCAGTTTTTGATTTTTAATCAGTTTTCAGGGTGCTGGTTAGATTTGTTCTTGTTCTTGTTCTTTCATTTCCTGTGTTTAATACGCAGTAAATGCACAGTTCATCTTTTAGTGCCACTTTCTATCTGTAATGACTCACTGCCTTGACCAAACTGAGGCATTTCTCACTGGCTAGTAACATTCAGCGTACTGGCACGCATGAACTTCACAAACATCTTTAAAGAAATGCTATGCCAAGGGCTATTGAGCTGGTATTAGCAAACATCTACCACCATTGACAGAAATGAAGTGTAACACCATCATCTCACCCCCATATGTTCACCTGAGAAAAACATCAACATCACAAGACCATAATAATCCATAATGAGTGTCCTACTATATTTACTGTAAATGGAGTCTCGTCAGGCCCACCTGCTGTTTTCTCCTTGATTTTCCAGTACCACATCAGGCACAGTCTTCAAACGAATGTTATTCTTTGTCAATCAGTAAGAGTTGAACAATTTCTTGATGCGTGACATTGCATCGAGAAATTGTTCGACTCGTCCTCCCTCAATTAGCAATCAATTTATAACTGCTGATGGAAACACCGTGATAAGCTTCATTTTAACATGATGTACGTGGCGGGGTTTTTTTCCCCCCTCTCTGTCTCTCTGGAAATGATCATTATCTATTATTTGGTGTCGCAACAGACAGTATTGACATTAGCTTTCACGTTTTGCAACTACGTTAAGGGAACTTGGGCAAATAAAGTGACTCACTAGATAAGGCAATGGAAGATTTTTCTACTTCTCTCTCTGTACCTGATAATTGTGATGAGGGTGTTGTTCTTATTCTTCTCAGGTTCTTTTGTAGCTGCAGTGCCATGGTATCAGTGGCTCTCTATAACTATACAGTATGTATAGCAGTAACAGTGAGCTGAGAGGACACTGCGAATACAATTGAACTGCTGTATAACGGAAGCAGCTAACAACAGACCATTGTCTCTGAGTTCACTGTGAAATAGAAAAGAGGATTCATTTGGGTCACTGGGGTCACAGGTGGCAATGGCAGGTTATTAATAGTTTTGAGTTAATAGTAATGTGAATTTTGATGTGAGTAGTTTGCCAGTGATGTACCTCCTCCTCGAGCCAAAAGACCCACTCATTAAAGAAAAAGCTCTGTTGAAATGTATAATTATAGTATTGCAGTAATAACTGTTTTGAAAACCCCCTTTTCTCTGTAACTTGGGGCGTGTTGTTGTGAGTGATTTAGCATTTAATTTGATGACATTGTGCTTGTGTTCCTGAAAAAGAACGCTGTGTGGGATCTGAGTAGTGGCACAGAGAATCTGCACACTTGTGACATTAACTACACTAAAGACAAAAGCAAACAAAAGTCAAAAAAAGTCAAATAGACCTTGACCTTTGACCGTGTGGTCTGGACTTGTTTGCTTTGCTCAGTACTGAAGTTCAAAAGCAGAACAAAATTTGCCGTGTTTTGCAGCATTTTATCTCAGACTGTGATCATTTACAGCTATGGACCATTCATGTTAGTCTAAGTATTTGCCGGAGTTTCAGTGGATGAATTGAATGAGTGACCGAATGAGGTCAGATGACGGAAGTCACTGAGTCAACAGTATAGCTGAGTCATCGCTACAAAGTTTTCCAGACAGGTATTGAATATAAGGTTTGATGACGCCTATTGAAAATCATTGCTAAATGATTACAATTAGGAGAAAAAACATAAAGGCAATTACAGCCAACAAAACTGCACTGTGTATAGCTGTTAGTGTGATTTCGTCGCTTTTTACTTTTAAACACACACTAAATCTATGGAGCACGAGGATGTAGTTGACGCGTCTTTGTCAAAAAAATCCACAGTTTTCTTTCTTGTGATTTATTGAAAATCAAATCTGCATTATTTATCACCTTATATACCATATACAAAATGGCTCTAACAATAGCAATACACCAAAAAGGTGTAAGCAGGTTATTATGACTTTCGTTTCTTACAGTACATAATTTCTTTGACATCAAAAGTCACCACGAACTAAAGTTGTCTTTACCATACTAATCTGAAAATGCAGTTTTGGAACATACATAGTTAATTAAATCACACCTAAAAAATTCTGATTAATTTAATAAATAAATATTTACCATTCACCTCATCAGGGCTGTGTGGGTGTGATGTGGTAGGATGTGACTGACAGTGTTGTGGAAACAGACACAAACAACCCCACAGGATGTTATTATATCTTTACTGGAAATATCATATCATGTCATCAGCTTTTTCCAATTCAGTTGCACCCACTTCAAACCTGTGAGAAGAAACGAGACAAAACAACAACCCAAAGTGTGGTGCAAGTTTTCAATGTGTTCAAAATAATAATGTGTCTTATTTAAATAATGTCCCCTCTCTTTCTCTGTACCAGATATTCAAATATTAAGTGACTTCTAAGCATCATCGTCATTGAATACATACACGCCAAAAAAGATACTGTTACAACTTGGATGATGGAACCTGCTCAGTCAGAGATGAACATCTTATCCAATGGGAAAAGTCATGACCTCGGAGATGACATGGGTATGCCAATGAAGACGATGCTGGACGAGGATCAGTGAGTATTCAACCTTTATTTTAAATGGCTGCCCTTTGATGCTTAAATACTGGGTAATGGCATTTTAACACAGCATGTGTCAAGCACTTTTTTATACTGAGTCCTTTCGTGTGTCTGTATTAGTTATACTTGTGTGAAAACCACATCCTATTTGAAGTAAATCAACTGACAGAAAAATAGACATCTGGACTGATTTATATACATTTACCTTTGTCCCTGTGATAAGAGTCTTCCATTAATAATGACAAGGATAGCGGGTGTGGTCTGTGACATACAGTATGACTTCCTGCATAATCTTTGCTTCTTTTAAATGCATGTTTACCTTGTTTTTTGCTCGCCTCAACGGGTGGATCCTTATACAGAAATGGCACGCAGACAGTCAGGTATGTCTGTGGCGATTAGTCTGAAGGAATTTTTTTCAAACTGCATTTGTTTTGATACATACAATGCATGTGATTGTAACTACTGTCGACAGCAGATATGTGAACAATTTTCAGAGGTGGATGAACAGACCATCAGTTAACAGTTATAAATTTGCCCCTTAGATTTGACGATCCTGATGGGGGACTGGAGAATGAGGAGTTTTTGCCCAGTGCAGATGGAAAGAAGCCAATACGCTTCACAGATGTAAGTGTAAAATTTAAAGACATAAAACAACTGAAAGACCATTATATTTTTGTTGAAATGAGATTCATTTATGACATTCATTGTATGCTCCTGTCCACCCTCCCCCCATCAGTTTGAAGGAAAGACCTCTTTTGGCATGTCTGTCTTCAACCTGGGTAATGCTATTATGGGAAGTGGAATCCTGGGATTGGCCTATGCCATGGCCAACACTGGTGTGCTCCTCTTCTTGTGAGTAAATGAGTATATTCATCAATTGGTAGCCATTTACAAAATATATAAAATATATGCCAACTTAACAATCACATAAAAAGTCACTTTTGTCTCTGTGGACCTGTACCTATAGCTATACTGCTCCACTGAAGGGTGGAGTGTGTTTCATGGTTGGTGGTGTGACGAAGGGCCATGGTGCTGCTGGACACTTAGAGGAGTGGATTTATTACCCTTCATGACGTCTTGAACATATCATGTCCCATGATATCCCCACCTCTATTCATACCCTTTTTCTCAGGATCCCGTTTCCTCCCTCGTTGACATGTGCAGACCCCAGAAAGGCCATAGCCCGGAATAACCAAACATCCAGACCCTGTGTGAGGCATCTGGATAGCTCATTTACTTCCTCCTTGCTCCTTGCAGAATGCTGCTGTCAGACTCTAGTTGTCTTGATCACGTAGCTGTAGAGAGAAATTAGCAGGTTTGGCCTGCTCAGTGTTTGCCTCAGCTGTGGAAACTGGAAGTCTGTTAAATGCTGAGTAATTGGGTCAGTGGTGTTGTAACTATATATAGCTGGTGACTGGTTTGGTGTAATTAGATCACTGTTATGTAGCAGTATGTGCAAGAGACATTTTATTTACATTTACAGTTTAGTAGATTTTTCAAAGCAACCAGAATCCTCTACTAACTAAATGTTACCTGAAGGCTACGAATGAAAAAATAAATTAGTAAAAACAAACAAACAAACAAACATAGACTTGTGAGTTATGGAAAAACTGTAGGTCTGGATGAGTCAGCACTATTTGTCACTGAGTGTGATGTAGGTCATGGAAAAAATACTATTAATACCAAAAGTTTTCAAGTTTGACAAGTTTAACATTGAACATTCAGACTTCACATTAAGCTGGAGGTCGATGTTTGTAACTAGGAGTTAATACCAACCAGACCCCAGACCTCAGAGGAGTCAGTTTGCAGGCAGTTATAGAGTGGTGGTTCCCCTGTTGATGATACAGTGGTGGTATAATTTTTCATCAACACTGATTGATTTGACAGGAGATAGGTATACAGTAGGTTCAGCTGTGGCAAAGACTCAAGACAGCCAAAATCTATTTATAGTGTAGTGTAGTGCAGTTTTATTTTGATATACAGATTATCAACCAACTTTTTTCCCCCTATATTATCATTAATCATCATTAATTGTTATTATAATATACCTCGCTGTAATGTTTCCATTGCTATAAATATTTGCTTTCGACAGCACATTTTATGTTTAATCCCTGATTTCTATGAGATCAAAGGCAAGTAGCTCATTTCACTGGAACTGGCAAGAAGGATTTAAAAAGCTTAATTCCTAGAAAGAAGGCACAGGAGCCTACTTACGTATGTATTATTTCAGGTACTGATTTTACCATATAGTAACTGTTTTGACGTGTTCATAAGTTTTTGTTCATATACAGTTTTGCTCTTTGTACACCAACTTTAACCAGCAGAAAAGTAGACATTCTCAATCCTTGTCCAGCGAGACACAGAAACAGAGCCAGCATGAAAAGTCTGATGCCATGCTAAATTTTTCACTCGGGTGTCAGGATCCAGACAAGGATATTTCTTCATTTAGACAAGGCCATCACACTACTGTGTGTGTGATATTTCCAAAAGATACAAAGCTGACCCGTAAAATAAATGCTTGTTTGTTAGTTGAGGGAGGTTGGATAGATTTCAGTGGAATCTGAGGGCTCAGCCTCCATCCCTCTGCTTACAAACGTGGGCCAAAGGAAAAAGTTGTGGTTACAAGAGTGCACAGAAATGCTTAGAAAGGGTCTGAGAAAGGTGATGAATCTGGAATAGACCTCTGACCCTGTAGGAATGCTGACCTGAGACCCATGTGCCTCCGTAGGAGGACCACTGCGATTCTTAGAAAGAGGGTTGTGGGAAATATTGTTTTCATCCCTGTGAAGGACTGTTATCAATGGAGAATAATTATATTCTCTCATAAAAGACGTATTATTTCAAAGAAAGGCTCATCTTGTTTCTTGCATTTGTTCGTTTCACAGTAATGATATTAACATTTTGAGGCAATGAACAGCATCAGCTTAAATAATGTTATACAATGGCAGGACAGTGGAAAATTAGCCGCTAGAACCACCACTGCAGTTCAACTTCCCAGGCTTAGTGAAAAGGCCTTTTCCCCTCATTAATACAGAATGTCAAACCAAACAATAAATGTTATTGATGTGGAAACATGTAAGAACATGCACAATACATCACAACTTAATGCAAGAGGTTGCTTGTAATGTGTATAGAAATGGACAGAAAGGAAATGCCAGGATTATAATTATAATCCCAGAAGGAATGTAGAATTTGGTATTATATAAAATGCCATATAGTATAACAACGATGTATGACTTTCCATTTTGTGTCACAGGTTTCTGCTGACCGCAGTAGCAGCCTTGTCTTCTTACTCCATTCATCTGCTGCTCAAATCCTCTGGCATTGTGGGTAAGCCTTGTGTCATGACTCTGACTCATGACTTTTCTAAAGAAACAGTGTATCTATATATTATAGTGCAGTTATGTCATCAAAATTATATGCAGACATGAAACGCCAGATTAAACCAAATCGATGGAGATATCTGATACAGATTAAGAACCATTTAGTCAAAACTGGAAACTGTGCTCGACTTCCAGCATATTCATCTAAAAAAAAAGAAAAGAGAAAAAAAAGAGCATTAAAAGTTTAAAAGGATTAAAAGTTAAAAGGGAATTACAGTCTGACTTAAGCAGTAAGTTTGCCAATTACAAATTGTTGGTTTCATGCCAGAATGATTAGTATTACAAGGATTTACTTTCCAGCCTGCTTAACCTCTCTATTGGCTTAGACTAATTATAAGAGGGAAAATTAATGAATTATTTTATTCTATAATCTGGCATGTGACAAAGTTTATACGCTTAGACAAACATTAAAATGTTCCAAATAGTCCTTCACCCATTAGTGACAGATTTACAACCTTTTTAATATTTTCTTTTTATATAATATTTTATAGTGCCGCTCAGAGGGACATCTCAGCAAAACACTGAGTCAATATTTTTGTCTGCAATCTGATTGCAGGAATTCGAGCTTATGAACAGCTGGGCTACAGGGCCTTTGGCACTCCTGGAAAAATGGCTGCTGGTATAGCAATCACTCTGCAGAACATTGGAGGTAAGGAGCCAATGTGACATTCATGTATTTGCATATATGTCGACTGCCAACACAATCATGTGGCTTAGAGTTTATGTCCACCTTAACCAAGCACACACACACAACTATATTCACTACAACAGTAAGTATCACTTTTGTTTTTGGATATATGTCCCTATGGGGATGAATTAAGCGCAAAGAGCAGGAGACCTGTTGGTAAACAGATGCCTTCTTGGTGCTATTGGCATTAAAACAAGTTCCTCCTACTCAGTGAACAGCATGTATCGCTGGCAAACCAACCAAAGTTATGCGAATACACATTGGGGTGACTTAATACAGCAGCAGGGAGAGCTACACATAGGATACACTAATGCTCAATGACTGATTGCAAAGGTTTTCTTAAAGCTTATTCAGCCCCAAGTAGGGGCTGTAACTGCACATGAATAACCTCACTGGTGCCAGTAACTCTGTTTGCAGAGCCATAGCCAGAATTTATAGAAATACTGAGGTCAAGTTTTTTTTAACTTAGAAAGTATCCTTTGCTAAAACTGTTCTGTCACTTACACAAACATAAAATATCATCGTGACATGGCTTAGCTGGTGCCTGTTTGTTTAATACGCCAACATGTACGTCACGTGATTATGCTTGGCCACACATTTTCACATTTTCTCCGTCTTGTCTGTTACAGCTATGTCCAGCTACTTGTACATTGTTAAATCTGAGCTGCCGCTCGTCATCCAAGCTTTCCTGAAGGCAGATCCCAACTCTGAGTGAGTATTTAAGTGCTTTTCAACATCACCGTGCTGCTGGTGAAATGCACGTGACTCCTGCATGCTGTTGGCCCAGAGCTCAGACACTGTTTGCAGCGGTCAAGGGACCTGGAAAGACTATGTGGGCAGTGAATATTTCAGTTTGCACCATTCATTGATTTAGTCAGTGTGGGGGTGTAATGAGAATGGTGGCTTGTAATTGGCTGAGTAACAGGGGGCCCCATGGTTGGATGCTATCTGTTAGTTATGTATACATATAACATAAACTCTCAGTGCTGTCAACTTGTTCAGGCAAGCAACATTCACAGACACTCTGCATAAGGCCATGGAGGACTGAAGTGGATTCCAGCTGCCTGCTCCAATCTAAAAACAAACCTCGTGCTCAAAAAGGATCACAGCCACTGCAGACATCTTTCTCAAAACATCTCAGGGCCTGAAAGATTAAAAAATATCTCTTTAGAAATGTCAGAAACCAATTTCAACCTTGTGTTATACATAATGGAGACAGACAGATAATCCACCTAGGCAATTTTACAGTCAGTGCAATGCACAACACACAGAACAATGGGATAGATACTTGTATCTGTGTGTGTTAATGTCAGGGTCAGAGGCTTAGCTACAATCGAAATTGATCTATGAAATGTTATGACTCTTCCTCTCTCTCTATGTCGCACACTCACTCACTCACACACACACACACACACACACACACACACACGCACACACACACAAATGACAGCAGCAGGTGGCGTAACATGGGTGCCAAATTCCGAAGCCAAGCATAAGGACAGGTCAGCTCAGGGCTAGCTCTTAACAACCGAGACACACTGTGCATTTCCACTCAAAGCCCCTCTCCAAGAGCCATGGCGTCAGTAGAAC
Source organism: Larimichthys crocea (assembly GCF_000972845.2). Classification (NCBI taxonomy): domain Eukaryota; kingdom Metazoa; phylum Chordata; class Actinopteri; family Sciaenidae; genus Larimichthys; species Larimichthys crocea. The sequence goes on from NC_040016.1 coordinate 11,913,597, forward strand.
AGAGTGGAATGAGTGGTAGGTGGGTGGGTGGGTTGGTGGGTGGGGCTGGGTGTTTGCAGTGCAGGAGTATTAGCACATGGTCACACAATGAGAAGGCCATTTGGAAGATATTTGGACTTGACACTTGACTTGGCCTGCTGTAAGACGACTCCAAGGCGACTTGTGCACAGCTAGATTTATGATGTTGATACTAATCTACCAATATTAATATTTCAGAATGATGTATGGTAAAAAAGTGACCAAAAACAATTGACAATTAACAATTAATATTTTCGTGATCACAAAGTAATTACAGCGTATATACATTATTTCTATGCATACCTGTTCTTATTGTGTACAGACATTTTCTCCTTTTCTGCACAAACTGTTTACATCACAGTTTCTATATTTTACTACCTACATATTTTATTTTTATATTATGTCATATTCTTAAAATTATTTACTTATTTATAATTCATATATCAACGTCTTAGCTGCTGCACTTCTTTATGTCTTAGATTCTAATTAGATTTTGTTCCATTTATGTGATTTTCTTTTGTACATATTTTTTATACATATCTGTTAGAAGAGGATTGAAATACAAGATTTTCATTGGCAATGGCTGCTTCAATGTAACATTTGTTATAACATAAAATAACTTGAACTACTATCATTGAAAAAAAAGTACTGGAGAGGCATCTGTCGTACCAAAATTTTCAAAATGTGCTGTGAATCTGGCCGTGTCCATGTAACAAGACTTCATAACTGGAATAAGATTTGTAGTTATGAAGTCTTGTGACATGGACTTGGCCCCCGAACAACTCTTGATTCGCAGCAGCTACATTTCATCTTACATGAGAAAGCTGATCGTCTAAAATGACCTACTGACCAAATGTTTAAGAAGGACATGACCTGTGATTCGTGTGACTTCTCACGCGTCCTCTCCTCCTCACACACACACACACACACACACACACACACACACACAATTTTGTAGAGCACTGTGTCCGAAAGCCTGTAGGGCCATGGCAGGCAGCTGATCCCACTGGTTATGTCTTGTTAAGAATAACAGGATTTAGCAACTTAAAAAGGGGGCTGTAGGACACAAAGACTGTTCTATACACAGGATTTAGGAGACAGCGGTCTTTCATGGACTGACAGTCATTTCTAAAATCTTCCCTGGAGCTGGAGCTCCTCTTATGTCTACAGCTACTGATGTTTGAGACTGACAATCACTGCCCCTAGATTATATTTGTTTTCCTAGGCATGACATACAGGGACAGGGTTTGTCTTTTATACTCCATTAAGCAAACTCGTGGTTACCCATCTCAAGGACTGAAACAAGTCTATACACATGAAGCTTAACAAGCTGTTTAACCACACACCATCTGTTTACTATAAACAGTTATGTCAGGACTGATTAGCTTGTGAAATATAGATTTTTTTTCCTCACAAGGTTGGTCACAGGGTCGGTCATACAGTCAGGAAGGATCACATTACAGGCACACATACATGTCGTGCGGGCTTATTAGGTTTTATGAGAGAGTTATGTTTTATGTATGGCATTCACGGGAGGTTTATTTAATGGGAGGACGTGTGATGCTCACATATAGCAGATGATGAAGCAGCAGTATGTCCCCCCCAACTGGCAGAGCTAAGATTGGATATGTCATTCCAACGTCAAATATTCATTAGCACTGATCTGATCCAAAACAGTTAAAGCAGTACCTTTAAAATGGAAACTATTTTTAGGCGTTATGGTATGGAGTCAGGAATGGAGATGTTTTGGGCGACTGGTAAGCAAGAAAGAGAGGGACAGAAATGGCGAACATGTGTTGGAACAAGCTGACATTGGTACTATTTACTGACCCTGTCAGTGCTGTGTTGTAAGGCTCAACTATGTCTTCCTTTTCTGCAACTGTGAACTATCACATAAATCATCCGTGTTATGTAACGTCTATTCCAGTACGTCTGCGGAGGGCAACATAAGCAGACACGTTTTTTCCAACATCCTGAGGCCAGCAATGTTCCTAGCAGGTCACTGTTGGTCTTGAACCATTTGGATTTCTAACAACCGTATGTCATGCAACCATGCGCTCTCAGACTACCTGGTTGGTTTTAGAAAAAAAGTAGTTCCATCAAATGTCTCTATTTTTGTCTCTCCCTCTGTGTACTGTGTCTCTGTGCCAGTGTTTGAAATATTGAGCTCACCAAAGTAAACTGAATGTTTCTCCAAACAGTCTGTGGTACTTGAATGGAAACTACCTGGTCATCATGGTCTCTGCCAGTATCATCCTGCCCCTTGCTTTAATGAAACAGCTCGGTGAGTAGAGCTAACATAGTTTGACCTGTCTTGTAGATCTATTAGTAATATTTCAGTCATGGGGTGAATAAGACATGTCATCTGTGTATATGACATAAACTGCTTGGACTTTTATCATGTGTTCATATTGCAAGGAGGTGACACTTTGGAGTTTGTTTGTTTTTTTTTTACCATGGATCTTCATCTTCATCTGTATTTTAACCATCTAAAGACCTAGTTCCTATGAGAGCTCAAGTAAAACTTCACTTATGTGAAAATGTATTGCCAAGAAAAACAAAACAAAAAAAATACATGTTTGTCATGACAAAAATGAAAAGGCTGCTAAGTCAAAATGATCAATATAGGTAAAAATGATCAGGTACAAAAACTTATTAAAAAAATCTTAAAGGTCCAGTGTGTAGGATTTAGTGGCATAATATGAATACACATTTTATGATCTCCTTCAAAGCATATAGGAAAAACTCTGGCTGCAAAATCTACATAAAAAGCAAAAGGCCTTATCTGGATCAGTGTTTGGTTTGTCTGCTCAGGGCTACTGTACAAAAATGGCGGTTCAACATGACGGACTTCATGGAAGAGGACCTGCTTTCACTGTAGATATAAAATGCTCATTTTAAGACAACAATAACACAATGATGATGACTTATTTTCAGGTAATGATACACTAATGAAAACATACTAATGAATATTATATTACATTCCTGCAAAGAAATCTTACACACTGGACCTTTAACTTACCATGTTTATATTTTTTATTTTAATCATGGGTAATGTTTTGTCCATGGAAATGGGAATGAGTTATAGTTTTTGTTCCTGTCTTCTAATATTAACAGACCTTGTACTTGTACTGGAATATCATCATCTTTTTTTCTTTTTTTTTTAAAGCTTTGTTGTGAAGCCTGTTAACATTTCGTTCCTTAAACTTCAGTTAATTTGAAGTAATTTGAAAAGTATTTTTGCATTTTACGGTTAACTCTAATGTGCTTACCTAACACACACGCCGTAAGTTTGCCAAATTCTTCACGAATTCACAAAACATTTTGTATCTTCAGGATGTTTTATTTTGACTTTGAGCCAACTTAGATAATGACATTTCGATGGAGTCAAGCAGTTAAGTGTGTGTCTTTTTATCCTACCACTGGCAGTGGAAACAGCAGGTGCCCAATTAGACTTCATTTTCACTGAGCTTTTTATTACTGCATGAAATATGCATGCTCTTTCTGGTCTCATAATGCTTTAAGAGCATTGTGATGGGGGCACTTTTGGGGTGTTTTTTAGCAGAAGCCTCATTAAAACAGTAAACTTTCTGGACTTTTCAAGTAACTAATACAGCCTACAAAAGTCCCACAAAACACCCAAAGGCCAGATGGATCAGTTCGGTTTAAATAGCTCTAACATTAACAGTCTCTTTCGTTTTTGTTTTTTTTAGGTTACCTTGGCTATACCAGTGGATTTTCTCTCAGCTGCATGGTGTTTTTTCTCAGTGCTGTAAGTTGTTTCAGCTCACATAGTGGCACACCATCACAGTGACTCTTTATTAGGAGCCTCATTTGTTCTGGCATGTCATCTTGGCACACACGTTATTCACTTTTCCGCCTTCGTCTCTTTCCCACCCTCGTCTCTGTTTTCAGTGATAGGTGGCTATGTTTGATAAGGCGAATATAAAAGCTGCTTAGACACATCAAAGGTTGAAAGTAAAGCTTAAGTACTTTGAAGCTGAGTCACACTAATCCGATGCGAAATGGCTTTTTTGAGCTTGGCAGGGAATATTGAGAGCCCTTGTTTACTGATACATCCTCTTATCCTTATGTCTCATCTTTGATTATGCCCTACCATTTTCCCTTCTTGCACATCTCTCTGCAGGTTATCTATAAGAAGTTTCAGATTCCTTGTCCATTTGAGGAGTTCTCAGCCAACAGCACTGCTGCCCACCTCAGCCTGAATGTCTCAAGCCACGGCCACGAGTACAATAACGGTGTGGTTCATGAGGACGAGGACGCTCACTGCATTACACGCATGTTCACTATCAACTCACAGGTAGGCAGCTCTGGCCAAAATAGAGTCTGCATGTCTGGATTGTTTTAACATTAAGGCCACAAATGTTGGATTCTGCAGGTGTACTCACTTGCCTGAGTTCCCACACTTATTTTGGGAGGTTAATCCAAGAAAGTCACGTGTTTGTGTGTTCCTCACAGACGGCATACACCATTCCCATCTTGGCTTTCGCCTTTGTTTGTCACCCTGAAGTCCTCCCTATCTACACTGAGCTCCGAAAGTGAGTCACTTGTCCGTTGCCTGCAATATTTGATAACACGTCAGTGCAGAATGTTGCATTCACACAACTTTCAACTATCTGATTTTAGTCCCACGAAGAAGAGGATGCAGCAGGTGTCCAACATCTCTATCTTTGTCATGTACACCATGTACTTTCTGGCAGCTCTTTTTGGCTATCTGACTTTCAAAGGTGAGAACAGTTGTCCATGGCACTGTCTTGGAGTTTGTGTTCAGTGGAAAAATGCAAATGTTCATGCAAAAATTTAGAGTTAAAAGTTATAAATTATAGAGATAGAAGTGAGGGTTTTTTTGTTGTTGAGAAAAACAAGAATAGTTAAAAAAGAATAGTTCAAGATGACTGAGGTGAAATTAGCTATTTTCTTTATCTTAGAATGTGAAAGCTGGCAAATTATTCCGTTTAGCTCTGTGGATTAACTGGTTTAAAGAAACCATTATTCAGAAATGGGAAAAAAATCACATTCAGCAACATTCAATTACTGTTTGTGAGTTAGGGTTTTTATGGATGACGCCCTTGCTTAAAATAAAACTTATATTTTACTAAAACACACTTTTATTTCCTGTGCACAGTTTCACACCGATGACCGTGTTAGAAAAAATAATAATAATTTAGGCCAAACGGAAGAATCTACAGGGTATAATCAACTATATTTTGAGACAGCAAACAGATCAAATATTTACCAGTGACACACACAAAATATGTTAAATGTTTAATCAATGATTTTATTTTTTCACACAGTATTTTATTTTGTAGAAAATCACTCTGGTACACTAGTTGCTACTCTTCCTACACATAGAGCCCAAGCTCCCTCTTGTGGTGACAATATGCTGCTCATATTGTCACCTCAATATGAGCTAGAAGGCATTATTACTAACTATAACTTATGTTCACTTTAAACTTCAGTGGGGTATCTTTTCTATTCTTCCGCAGACAATGTGGAGCCAGAGTTGCTGCACACTTACAGCCGAATTGACCCTTACGACACTTTGATCCTGTGCGTGCGAGTGGCTGTCCTCACAGCTGTAACACTGACTGTCCCCATTGTGTTGTTCCCTGTAAGTCAGTCGTTGATTTGTTCCCTTAGTGAATATGGTATTGTGGTATTATTTTCTTATCGGACCTCCCTTCTGTATTCCTCCACAGGTACGTAGAGCCATCCAGCAGATGTTGTTCCCCACCAAGTCTTTCAACTGGTTGCGCCACACTGCCATTGCTCTCATTCTCCTCACCTTCATCAACATGCTGGTGATATTTGCCCCCAACATTCTGGGAATCTTTGGCATTATTGGTTAGTACAGCACCCATCCGGTCATTAACTCTTCTTGTTAATGTTAAGACAAATAATTTTAAGGTAAACTGCCAAAGAAGCATTATCAGCATGACACACTTAAAAGTTGTGGACAAGTAGCAAACATATAGCCGTTACAGGTCTTGTTTATCTTCTTCTTCTTATTTATTTAACGAAAGCTTATATTCTACACATGATATGATCATGGTTTACTTATTCTGTCTCTGTTTACAGACTGTTTCGTGCTGTTTGACAGGGCAGTGTCTGTTGTGTTTCAAGCAGCAGGACTTTCCTGACACTAAAAAACATCAAAAGCAAAACTAAAAAAAACGTGACCAGCTCATGTTTGCTAGCGGACAAGCTGATGACCTGAGTCAATATTATTGTCATGCTCTGTCCTCAGATTGACGGTCATGTTTCACAGGATAGAGATTAAAGTTGAAAACATTTAAGTTAAAGTACCGCCAAGGGCATCTGCTTTGACAAACATGCATACACATTTTAGTACACGTGTGGGAGTTTGTACAGAGACCACCTGAATGATACATGAATGTACAGAAACATGAAGAAATTCAGATGATGCAATATATTTAAGCTGTTTGTGACAACCTTTGTACATTTTTGGGGCTCACAAACTGGGAATTTATTTGTGATCGTTTTCAGTTGAAAAGCAACAAAAATCTAAAAATACATTATAAAAGAATATATAAATATATTTATCTGAAGAACATTCTTCCACGTGTTCAGGTGGCTGTGTATGGCTCTTCCACACGCTACTGGGGCTCCTGTTAAATGAATAAATTGCCAATATGTCTTGTTTCTTCTGACTTCAATCATCCAATCCACCAATCAGGAGTCAACAGCAAAGAAAAGCTGTTTGGCATTGGTCACAAAAGATTTAGCAAATTTTTCATGGGGACAACCCACATACTCATCCCACAAATGCATGTTTCTTACAAATGTGGCACCATTTAAAGGATAAATAATCAGGCTTTCCAGTGGTATAAGATTGCCAAGAAGCATTGTTACAACAAAGAAATAATCTACCAAACACAAACCTCTTTACTTTTTGACTCTAGTTTATATATTTATATAGCTGCACATTTTAAAACACTAAAACTAAAAGTAAAATAAAGTAAAAACTTACATGTTTTGTCCAAACTTTTTTTATAGTGCCATATGATTAGTTTTTAACCAGCCCTTTCTTTTTCTCTGTACAGGTGCCACATCGGCTCCCTGCCTCATTTTCATCTTCCCTGCTGTCTTTTACATCCGCATTGTTCCTAAAGAGGACGAACCCATGAACTCTACTCCTAAGATACTGGTGAGGCCTTGAAACATGTCTCTCTTTAAATCATAATGCTAATTTGGTGGTTGTCCTGTGTGATGCCGGTTTTTGTCATGGCTTATATTTGCATTTAATATACCTGTGTTTCTTCCCTTCATTCTTAGGCTGCCTGTTTTGCTGCTTTGGGTGTCTCCTTCATGGTAATGAGTTTGAGCTTCATATTCATCGACTGGACAACAGGGGGCGGTCATGCTGCAGGAGGCCACTAGATGCTGCTTCAGTGTGTGTGTGTGTGTGTGTGTGTGTGTGTGTGCATGTATGTGAGAGCGTTGGAAAGGGGGGAAACAAACTGGCCAATGTGAGGGGAGCACTATCACTATCAGTGGGAACACACTACAGGGCTGCCCAGAACAGAAACTGGGGTTTGTAACAGTATAAAATATTCAGTATAGTATGTCGGTTGGAATAACAGTGATATTAATCAAGTTAAATTAACTTTTTTTGACTGTAACTTAACACGTATCTGAACAAAATCATTTCATAATAACGTTCTATAATTTTAAGTTTAACATAGTGCAATAGTTATGCAATTTTTATGAATAATCAGGACTGAACAGGGTTTGTGAGTCCGTCCATGATGGTGAAATGGTCCTTTATATTGTTTCTTCCTCCTTATTTACACACAAGCAACAGCAGCTGGTACTGTACAGAAAAAGAAGGCATGAATGTCTACTAGGCTAAAGAGAGGAAGGCACCAAGATATACATGAGAGATGGTTAAATAACTAAAACATAAATTATTTTTTCACAAATTATTATTTTCCACAAAACGCACAAAAGAGGACAGTCAGATGATTTCATCCTGTACCAGCAGCACTCTGAACTGTTTCTCACATTGTAATATAACTACAAAAAAAAAAAAAAAAACGTAAGGCCTTAAAAATGCAGGTGACTTTTCATGATCTGTCAACTGCCAGAGTTTTTATGTAGTTTATCTTACAGTCTAAGCTTTTGTTCCAGATCAGCTAACGTTCTACAGAAACCCCGGTGCCTTTCAGCGTTTGGAACAGCACACAAACAGTAAAGACAGGAGTATATATTTATTTAGCTGTTATATCTGTTTTTAATTTCAAAATATTTATCGAGTTTATATGATGAAGTTAATGATCCAAATACATTATCAGGTTTTTGATTAAGCTTACAGTATGTAGTCGACGGAAGGTGTTGTGACTGATGATATTTTTAAAGGACCAGTGTGTAAGATTTAGTGACATCTAGTGGTGAAGTTGCAGATTGTGTCTAATTGAATCCTGCAAAAAGCCCCATTTAGAGCCAGTGTTTGGATTGTCTGTTCAGGGCTGCTATAGAAACACGATAGTCGATGTTGTTGAATGATGGTTATTTTCACATGATTATTATTCATGATCATATTCTGCCAATAGATTATCCTGAATCTTACCCTCTGCACCTTTAAATACCTTAAACACAATGCTTGATTAGGATTTCAAACCTCGCTTTGTAAAAAATTTTAGCACCTAATATTAGTCAAACTGTGACCTTGAATATAAACCAAGTACAGCTTAAGTTAATCCTTACAGTTCACCTTTGGGCTTCAATCATTAATCTCTTAAACTCTTGATCCCCCTTTAAACTTTAAACTTTTATAAATTCAGCAATTATTTTTTCTACACCATAATATCACATATCTTGTATCTAGGTATTTTAACACTTTATTGATGTTTATGATGGAAAAAAAATGTTTTTGAACTCTTTTCTGCTCTGGAAACTTAAATGAAAGGAATAGTTTGACATTTTGAATTGAGAAATACCTGTATTCACTGTCTTGCCAAGCATTAGATGAGAAGGTTGATACCATATGTGTAACTCATATGTGTATGTGATGAACAACTCTAGACATTTAGCTTAGTTTAGCTTAGCATAAAGACTAAAAGCAGGGGGGGAAACAGCCCAAAGGTTAAAATATCTGCCTACCAGCACCTCTAAAGCTCACTAATTTACACTTTCTTTCTCATTTTATAAAATCCATCGTCTCACAACCAGCAGACTTCACTCTTCTTGAGTAAGTGAGAAAATATGGTGTCTAACCACACATACAGTTTTGGTTGTCCAGGTTTAGAAATATATTATATGGACAATATGGACACCAAAGCAATGTGCGCATCTCAAAACATAATAAAACAATAAAACAAAGGGTACATTAGGTATATATATTTTTTTAAATTTGGGTGGAGCCACCTGAGCTCTGTGCATTTGAACAATGCCTACATGAAATTTGTGAAGATGAACCTGCTGGTGGGTCTGGTAGAGTTTAACAAGTTAATTTTTTTTATCAATTTGAAGATGTATTATGCTTTTTTTGATTCTGTCGTAATGTATTTGCTGTACTGGTTTGTAGTATTTCGATCTGCTTTCACCCGTGTTAAGTATTTAGACTTGACTTAATGTTTTGCATGCCATTATGTCCCACATGTCCTGTAGTCGGTATAGTTAACTGCACAATAACGGAGAATTTCCTGCTTACACCGTCATAAATGTTATTAATTTGGCATCTTAAAGTGAAGTGTATTGAAGTCCCATTCTGTGCTATAGTCATTATAGTGTTATATTAGTATTATGAAGCCTTTCTTAGAAAATTCTACATGGAATAATAATTTGTGTCTCTTAGTGATGATGCATTTGTTTCAAGCTTAATTTTTGGGATGTCAATGGATACTCGAGTAGTTCTTCAGGTGAATTTTGCATCCCACTATAGCACTAACAACCTGCAAGGAGCATTTTTAATATATATAAATATATATCACAAATTAACAAGCTTAAACACAGCACAATATACATGAATACTTGCTGCTCTTATACCCAAAGATGGTTTTATATTGTATCGCCACTCTCAGGCTTCGGAAAAGTCCTGAGTAAATCTTCTCTCATCTTATTTATACATTACTCTATTTTGTGTTTGTTTAGCAGTTTTGATTCCTGATTTTTACAGATAAATTATGAACAACAGCAGAGGAAATATTGAGTGCACATATTCACCTCTGTCCCTTGCTTTTCTACATGTATTTGCAGTGGTTATTGTGGTGTAAATGAAGGTTTAGTTTAGTTTTGTCATATTTAGTGAACAGAGTATTTCTTCACTTTAAGGGATCATGCCAAAATAACAACTGACTACCTACTGCTTTGAAATGCCTTTAGCTTTTAAACAGGTACCACAGTTTTAATTAATACCAGATACGTATATCAAATATGCATTTTTAATGTATCTAAAGAAATCTATGTGATATTTTATTATAGCTGTTGTTCAGACACAAATCTATGGACACGACACAACTATAAAACTATAATAAGATATATGAATTTTGGTGAATAAGACGTGGCTTTATATAAATAATGTATATAAATGTAAACCTTTTATATTTGTGATGCATATTTACAGTAGCTTATAAAGTGTAAATAGCAGGGACAGTTTTAGTTTGGCAATAAAATAATTGTAGATGTTTTTACATTGTCTCTGTTGTCATCATTTCCCTTTACTAAACTAACTCATATTTAAGCAGCATGCGCAAATGGACAAATCCCACCCACTTCTATTATCTTTTTTGTGTGATACAATTAATTTGTCTGCCATGGATTTTATACATTCAACAGATAGTTACACATTTGATTAAGGTCGTCATATTTTATTTTATTATTGTACGTGGTTAAAAGAAGACTTTATCTATTTCTGGTCAGTGTTTTTATCATCTCTGTCAAGGCCAAGTTGTGTTTACAAAGAAACACTAAACCTGACCTTTAGGTCATCATCATCCATTACTGCTGACCTTGTTATGTCAACATCCTGCAGTTTTTTGGATGGAAATAAAGGACTTACAATCACAATGTAGCTAAATATAAATATTAAAAAAACAAAAACAAAACAATTCATTTTATTTTCACCCTCTAATTTTTGAAATATTTATTTTACTATTTTAACTGTTGTTTACTGTTTGTTTTGGTCTGTAAAACACTCTCAGCTGTATTTATTGCATGAAAAGTGCTTTGCAAGTATCAGTATTTATTATTATTACTGTTATTATCATTATTTTTGTCCTCGTCTATACACAGAACTTTGTATACAACCCAGTAACTCAACTACCAGGGAAAAAATCTCCTTATGGCCATTTGGGGCGCTGTCAACCAACTCTTTTATCAGCCTAATTCTGTGCCAAGGTATTTCATAAACATGGCACACAACGATGAGCCATTTTTACATCACTGCATCCTTGCAAAGACAAACGTGCTCCTGCATCAGTTCAGTCAGCAGTGTTACACTGTATAACGTTGAGTTTATCGTCTGAGTGGCCACATCCATCCATGTGAAATGCAGAGGAATGATGCTGGCACAGCGCCCGCTGCAGTCTGCACACCGCACTCTTGAAATCACGCCTCACTGGCTTCCACTTTAATTGGTACCACAGCAGCTCCAGTGTGGAGAGAGCTCACCTGTTTTTTTTAATTGGACTATCGCGACAAGTATTCGTAAGTGACGTCGATGCCACTTACGATTGTCGTCGGAATATCTTAGGATATCTGAGGAAGCTTAATTGGACACAGACTGCAGTAGCAGCAGCAGCAGCAGCGCCAGCAAACGAGGGACGCGCTGCTCACCAGGCCGACAAGACAAGTGAGGCAGTCTGCAGCGGGGCAGCGGGGCTCAGGCATCTCAGCCTGTAGATAGATGCAGGACAGAAGGCTGTGAAGCGCTTCGACATGGACCAGCGGTAACAAACCAAATGATTTGGTTGCATCTGCTTCATCTTTGAGCTTCTGAGCTGAACAGGAGAGCTGTTACATTGACTTTTTGTGCTTGCGTAAAAACTCTGGAAAATCGGCTGTTTTTGCCTCTCCAGAAGGTAGTGCTGGACGCAGGGACTGCTTCTTCCTTATTCTGTGGCATCTGCTGGCACCCTGAGATTATCAGCATCGAAGCCTCTGTCCGTTTTTTTGTTTGTTTGGGTTTTTTTGGACAAGTGGTCGGTGCGCGCCTGCGTTTGGAGCCATGGGTTGTACGGTGAGCGCTGAGGATAAGGCTGCCGCGGAGAGGTCAAAGATGATTGACAAAAACCTCCGAGAGGACGGAGAGAAGGCAGCCAGAGAAGTGAAACTGCTTTTATTAGGTAGGTCACAGCTGATGGCTGCTCCTCAGGTTATATTACATAGGAAACGTCTCCACAGTTTTACTGTGAATTTCAGTAGATTCACAGAACAGAAACATTCAAACATGATCTTGAAATCTTTCAAACTGTGGTTGCAAGTAGAAATAAAGTTTAACGTTGATCAAGCATCAAATCATCATTAACTACCCAATAAGGCCATCAAACCATCTGCAGAAAATCATTTCAGCTATACCATGAGACGCATCTACCCTCACACTTGGAGATAAGTCAATTACCATCATGTCAACATGCTGCACAGCTTCCCAGAGCTATGAGCTGGTATTTTGCCCAGAAAGCTTAATTCAATATGTCAGATTTGTAGAATATGATTAAACATTAACAGGGTTACACTTCAGCACCACTCCTAAATACACATCACTCTGAAATGCAGCAAAAACTATTCCTGTAAGACAACAGTGAAAGAAAGCAGTTTTTATTGAACAGATTCTCGAGATGGAAAAACACACCCTCCTCTCTCTTTTTCTCTTGCATGTGCACACACACACACACACACAACAAACACACACACACACACACACACACCCTCCCACTCAACACCACATTCTCACTTCCTCTCTTATTCGACTCAGCTGTCTTTGTTTGCCGTCGTCTTCGTCTTCATTTATTTTTCTCTTTCCCTCTCTTTAATTGTGCCCAATTTCGACTGACAAGTGACCGAGAACACCGTCTGAAACTGACACAGATTAGACTCCTCTGTATGTGGTGAGCTGTTGATAGAGGACAGGATCCAGTGAAGTGCTGAGGAGCTACAGGATGGTTGTTAAGTTTTGATAACCTGTGTTTGCGAATGCGGTCTCGCTCAACAATTATAAGCCCAAGAAGAATTGTCACTAATAATACAGAGTTTTTTGTTTTTTTTGCAGCCTTCAACCAAAACGAGAAAATCTTCTCATCTTAAAAGCTCCTTGTGTAGCTGGTTTTTATGCCATCTGTCCTCATTAATTTCCACAGCAGCTATAAAGCATGTGTTAGTCAAACCTGTAATGTCTTGATGGCCCTCAGTCTGCTTGTCTTCACACAGATTTATGAGGTGCGTGTCTTTGGAACGTTGTGTATAATGTCAACGCAGTGTAGGAGTTATTAGAGACTATCAGATGACAGTTGGCTGACAATCACAGTGAGCGAGCAGAGCAAAAACAGCAGCGTGATTTTGAAGATACTGAGAAAAGGAAACTGGAACCAGAGGTACTGGGCGTGGAGGTAACAGTATTTCTAAATCTGCCTTTTTCATGGAGGACATTTTGACATCACACTTTGAAAATAAACGAAGGCTGAAGTCACTGTCACATAGTCAAAGTCAAAATGTCTACTGTGAAAAATAGCCTGACACAGGCGGGCACAGATTACACAGATTACTAGATTACAGGTTACAGATTGCTATTACTTTATCATTCAATAGAAGAAGTTTATTAAAACTAGACTTTTCGAAATAAGCCTAGATGCATACTCACCATATTTATATATTTGAATTCAACTTTCTAACAGGTTAGCCATCAAAGTTTTAAAAGGCTATTAAAATGTTGGTACCTAACCCAGCTAGTAGAGTTGTCAATCAACAATGAAATTAGCTTTAGAGACCAAAACTGTTTTTTGTACCAGGCTCTAAATGTTTATGTCTGCTGTGAAGTTGTCCATTTTAATATGAGGGCTTATGGAGACTGACTCGTTCTGTAGCCAGCATCAAGTGGCCGTTTGAGGAACTGCAGTTTTTGGCACTTTGGTGTTGGCTTCACTTCACAGCCAACCCAAGAGGTTGCTGCTTGGTTTAGTAGTTTTGGCTTCTTGTTAGCTACCAACGTATTAACGGCTTATCTTTAAAACCTCCGGAGCAGAGTAGCTACGAGTTAACTTAATAGCATAACAAGTTTATGGATTAGGGCCGGATGAAAATTTAAATGTTATTGTTTATCACCTTTCAGCAAAACAATATTCTTTTATCAGGTGAATATTTTTCTCTGTTGTTCAAATTGATATGAGCAGTGTAGACACAGTGGAACCGTTTTATTATTGTTTAGGAAAATTAAATAGATTCGCCATTTGATCAAAAATATTAGTATTGTGAGAATGATCAATCATCACCCAGGATAAATAACAAGAGAGCAAATTATAAACAAAATAGGTGTTGAGATACAATATGGTGTCCAGTTTTTCTAAACACCTGAATGTATGGAGTGTTTATGTCATATGTCTTTTTTCAGGTATGTACTTGTAAGCATTTCTGAATGGCATCATTAGGGATTAGGCAAGATATGCAGGTTAGGTTAATTGATGACTTTAAATAGCCTCCCTCGGTCTTACCATAATATACAGTCTCTCCGTGCATGTTTCTCCCTCGACTTATTTTCAAGGTCCACTTCAATCCTAAATCCAACAGGTGTCAATTATTTATGTGATCTGACATGTTGAATTAGGTCATTGGTATGATGAAACCTGTCCAGCACAGGGAGTACCAGACCTTCTTTTAGCTGAACGTCAAACATCTGAAATAAAAAGAAAAGAAAACAACTATGATTTAAAAATGTTTTAAAAAAGAGTTAACAACACACAAATCCTGATGCTTTTTCACACAACGTTAATATTTTTCAATGTGTCCAGAGGAATACAGTCACGTAAATTAGTACCAGACTAGCTTTTTCCTCGTGTAACTCTCTGCAAGAAATTAAATAAACATATTCCTCAAAATGTTGAAACATTTCAATCGTAGCCCTTATGGTTTTACTGAGGCACAGGATTCCAGTATTTTGAGCAGTATTTTTACTGTCGTCTGAAGATTCTCCGATAATCCCATGGTTGACCAACACCACATAATCACTGTAAAATTAGATTTCTGCACTGCCACACCAGTATTTACCCCCATCATGATATTATTTCACTGCTGTAGGAGCTTAGGAAAGAGATGAACAAAATCACAAAATGAAGATAATATGACAAAATCCTCCAGCTTGTTCCAAGTGGACATTTACTGAAAGCAGTGAGAACATGCAGGAGGTTTGTTGACTTTTTTTTTCTGAAAGGTTAAGCTGAGGACATAATGTAGACGACATAATGGTTGTGTTTGTCTCATTTGTGGATGAGAATATACTGACTTGTCCTGGCAAAGAGAAGGCGAGTCACTTGATGATAGCCACCGAAGTATGAAATGGGTGCAAACAAACTTTTTTATTGGGTTTACACATTCCGAGTCATTTTTCCATCATGAGCTCTTGGGGGAACTAAACAGCCTGTTCCCTTTTTTCCTTGCAGAATGACTAAGGTCGGTACTTACCAATGATGTTGTGGAAACAAAAAAAAAGTCAACCAAGTGTCCGATTTATATGCTTATGTTAAGTGTCAGTAAAGACCAGGGAAGGACACTCAGAAGCAAATTATGTGGAGGAGAACATCTGAAGTTAATCAACATATTGTTGAGACATAAAGCTTAACCTCACCTCTAACTGGCTGGGCTGAGACTTTATGCCATATTTTTAGCACAGGGCTTGAAAGAAACCTTGGCAGGTCCGTAAGAAACTCCTCTCTCATCACATTCAGTGTTGTAAGAAAACACTGATTGCACCATGTTGCGCCATACCCGAGAGCTCTTCTCTGTGGAACCGACAGACTAGATGGCATGTCTTTATCAGAGCTGGAACAGGAACAAAAACTCGTGTTGTTCTGATCTTTGATGCAACATTTCAGGAAGTGAGGGTCATCAGTCCGTGACATTATATACACATAACACATACACGTACAAGAAGAAGTATTGATGAAACATGCACATTTCCCAGTTGTTTATACATGAATTCAGGGGTTCTTCAGTTGAAAGAGGGTTGCTTAATGAAGAAATGCTATGCAGATTTTTTTGCATTTTTCACTTTCATAGTTTTCATTGATAGTTGGCTATAAAGTATCTTTTTTTTAGGACATTAAACATATAGTATTTCAATCAGGAGAGACAAATGAAGTAAAGATGACATTTTGGCGTTTAGACTGCTGCAGGAATTTTTGTGATCGAGGGGTGTTGGCCCTGAGCAGCAGTGGTGGCTGATGACTGCTGAGGCTGATGGCGAATACTATGATGAAGCTGATGAGCAAAGACTGGGTGAAGCTGGGGGAGGTGGAGGGGCGCGCACAACGGCAGCATGAACGCACTGAAAGCAGACAGAGAGAGAATCGTATTGAAAAGGTCAGCAGCAAGATGATAGGCTAACAATGCAGGTCTGTTGCTGTAGAATTGGGTGGATGAAACCATGAGAAAACTCAGTTTGCAGAGATTTTAGTGAGCAAATCAAACTGAAAATGTAAAAGCAGAGAGAACTAAAACAGGATCCACCAGTGGAAATTTAACCCTTGAGCCTTTTCTGATTCAAAGAAGTTGGAACTGGGTTTGGGATCAGTAACAGCAAATTAAGGAGCATGGAGCAAATGAATATACAGTAATCAGAAAGCATTGAGTTTCAAAGGAGGAGAAAATGTGTTTATGTTATGTGTTTTTTTTTTTTTTTTTTGGGTTCTGACTGCATAGGAATAGCAACACTATTATGAATGCAAAGCAGTGCAGCCAAAGGCAAACTAAA
The DNA here is from genome assembly GCF_000972845.2 of Larimichthys crocea. NCBI lineage: Eukaryota > Metazoa > Chordata > Actinopteri > Sciaenidae > Larimichthys > Larimichthys crocea. The sequence continues at coordinate 11,930,554 of NC_040016.1, forward strand.
AAGATTTAATCCCGCAGAGAGCTGTGCATAAGAAATGAATTTAGAAAGAATGGTAATGAACGGTGTTGTTACACTATGTACAAGCGATGTGATTTAGCTAAAATGTCATAGATAAATTTGCAAGGATTTGGTTGATTATTATTATTGCTTACAATTTTGTAAAGTAAGAATAAATATGTGTTCTGAAGTTTGTCAGACCCAAGAAGAACCACCCAGCCAAATTTGAGTGATTAAACATATCAACAAGTTTGTGAAATTAGGTGTCAAAATCAGGTAAAAAATTAGTTTTCTCAGCTCCAGGACTGTGGTCGCTGAATGCACTGAAGGCACGCCCATTTGTACTCGAGCATTCAAGCAGCAATTTTGAAGCCACTGAAACGTGTCAGATAAGTTCAGAGAATGACATGACTAACTTTGAAACACTCTGAGCAAGATTAATTCATCTTTATCTCT